>NC_046968.1:27507296-27614796 GCF_009769545.1 Cyclopterus lumpus
GCGCCACGCAGGGGGCAAAGGTCACGTTTCTCAACGGGGTCAGAATGAGGAACTGTGTGCAGAAATACGAAAACCAGCAGATAGTTCCTCATCCCAGAGCTTCTGCAGACTCACCATGACGTGACAGAACTGGTTTGTGACAGCCGTGCGTGACCCTGGAGAGCAGACACTGTTACTGCACTGAGCCGGCAGCAGTGGGGGCTGTTTGCATGAACTAGTTTATTTATTTAATATGTGTTAGCGCAATCTTTTCATGCATTTATACGATGATCTTACTAGAATTTAGACTTATTTTCTCTCTTTCTTTTTTTTTTAAAAGGCATTCTTACAGGGAATTGACACATTTAGTGCGGTTAATTAATGCTCTTATTAAAAGCAGATTATTAGTTGGTATTGTGATTTAATGTAATCGTCTGTCAAGCTTTGAGAACCAACCAAAAAAAAAAACAGTTTATGATGGTGATAAGAGTGGTTACTCAAGATGAACCAGCCTTTTTCTTCACCCCCTTTTTCTTTTTCGCACTGTTGTAAAATCTGAGCGTTGCATGAATGTCGTAACGCTTCACTGGATGCAGGTTTAGACACGTTGAGCTGCAAGAACCTGGTGAAACGTGGTGTAACCGCTTGAGAAATAAATGGAGAAGTACAGGACTTCTTGCTAACCAGCTTAATTATCCAGTTATTGGTTTATTATACATATGCATGCTTTTGGATATCCCAGTGAAATGATATGACTTTCTGAGCTTACAGGCTGTTCTCTGTCTTTACTCGCTCAGTATTTTGTGAACATGCCAAAAGTTGACCCTAAAAATAAAGCCGCAATATAGATATCGAGATTCTTTGATCCAAAATGTCGTCATAGGTTTCTCAACGACGCCCAAGAGGCTAATGTTGTGCACACGATACTAGAAAAATGTCACAGCGCACAAGATTCCTTCGGCTCTACGCTGCTCGTGAAAACTTTAAATTCACTCTTTGAGGAAACGGCATGAAAATATCTGATTTCTGCTCGTATTCGTTTGTCTCTGCATACCACAAACCTGTTATATGGTATTATGAATGTCTTGGTTGGATATTAAAATGTCTGAACACACAAAGGCACCATAATCCTCCTCTGCCTTGCATTAACGTTGTCAAAAATATATAAATAGTATAATAAAAATATGTATGTTTTTTTTATTCATGCTTAAAAAAAAAAAAGCATTAGAATTTTACTTTTGACCGGTATTGTATTAAAGTTAGAATTTTTGACTCGTGGCAACATATTGTCACAATTCCAAAATGTAATACTTAATTAAACTACAGCAAAAAATTTGAATGTCAGGTCATGTTTTTTTTCTTCCAATTTAAAATCTAAACCTGATTATTTAAAAACATTTACACCGTATGCTTTAATCTGCTGTCCCCTATACTTCATTTAAATAATAATTGTATTATAGTAAACTTCATATTTGCCACCAGATTTCACATTAAACAACGTTTTAATAAGACTTTTTATAATGAGTCGCATAAACTTACTAAAACAGTCAAACTTTAGTACCGGTACTTCTGAAAAGGGCTATTGCGACATACCTTTCTAGTATTGTTCTACCATGCAACACTACTGTGCGTACTGATATTGAGTATTTTTAGGACACCAGCAGACAGAAAAGTCTAGCCCAGTGTTTTTATTATTATTATTTACACTCTCTCTGTTGTGTTTTTAAGCTTTTTCTATCGTAACGTCCGGCTACACATGCTCTGCAGTAATCAGCAGCACTTTTAACTCCGTTAAGTATTTAGTCCAAACCCGCTGACCTGCACAAGGATTCAGATTTAGGTTAGTTTTTCTTTTCTTTTTTGAATGGGGGGGGGGGATTTGGGAGATAACTGGCTCCCGAACAGAAGCCGGCTTTGTTCCTCGGCTGGATTCTGCAGCAACAATCCAACGCTGACATAAAAGAGAAGCTGCTCCCGCACATCGAATGTAAAAGCTGCAGCAGCCGTCCTGTGAGCTGCAACAGAGTGTTTTAAAAACAACTCAGCTTGTCACATTTTATCTCATATTCCAGTCGCTCCTTAGTCTGTGTTTTGTTTGCATTAATTTTTTATAAAGGTGCTTAAGTTGCCGCTAGAGCTTTTTTATTTTTTTCACTACGGGGAGTCTTAAGAATTCACAACGTATAATCGATCCTTTAGGATTGAACCAAAGACTTTTGAATCTTTCATCGCCGCCCTACTTAAAGACTGTTGGTGTTAAACCGGATTCTTTATATCAAAAGAACTGACATTCATCTGCTGCTGTCGCTCTATGAATAGTGTTGAGGTTTCTGTCCAGTAGATGGCGCCATTCTCTGTCCGACAGGTCAGTTGTCAGACGCCTGATGGAGAGGCTGAGCGTCTTACAGACGTATTCATGAAAGATGATTTAAAAAAAAAAAAATAATCAAACGGATTTTAAATATCACATTTTGTCTTTTGCCTTTTTTGAATGTTTCAGAGGAGCTTCTAACTCCTGTTTTTGTAGATGAAGATTATAATTTAGTAAAGAATGCACTTAAAGTATGAAATGTTCATCATAATAATAATAATAAAAGTTTCCGTCTCGTGGTCTAAATGTTGATGTGTCATCGTTGGCTCCGCCTCCAGATATGAAAGATATGAAGTATTGATCTGCACCAGGATACGAGGATCCCTTTTTTTAAAAAAAAATTTTTTTACCCCTTTTCTCCGCCCTGCAGCCATCGAGGAGTACAAGCCTCAGGACGCCACCACCAACCCGTCGCTCATCCTCGCCGCCGCCAAGATGCCGGCCTACCAGCACCTGGTGGACCAGGCCATCAAATACGGCGTCGCCAAAGGCGGGTAAGACGTCCGACTGTCGAAACACCGATTTCAATCTAGAAATACGCTCCTAAAGTCCTCGGGAAATAAGTTATTGTGTAATAAAGTCGACGACTACACGATGTTTACAAGCGTGACTGTAACCGGCTTCGCAATGTTCTCAGAACCGAGGAGGAGCAGGTGGCCAACACCATGGACAAGCTGTTCGTGAGCTTCGGGCTCGAGATCCTCAAGAAGGTCCCGGGCCGAGTCTCTACGGAGGTGGACGCCAGGTAGGTTCACGTCCCGCGGTGCTGATTATGACCGGAAAACACTTTAAAAAAAATAAAATAAATACGGCACATGGTTTACAGCATCTCTCAGTCTGAGTTCAAGCAGCTGGCATTAAGAGAATAATGTTTAATTATGACCGGAAAACACTTTTTAAATACGGTTCACAGCATCTCTCAGTGCAGGCAGCTGGTATTAAGAGATTAAATGTTTACGTCATCAATCTTATGTGAGAAAAACTTGATTTACTGTCTATTTCTTTTAGTGAATCTTTTATCGTTCACCCGTGTATTTAAATCTCCTAAAATCCCCCCCGAAAAATGGAATTTCCTTAAAGGAACATTGTTGCATTTAAGGGTGTTTATTGGCGCGAATGGAATTTAATATCGAGTACCTTTTTTTTTTTTTTTTTTTTAAAAGAGCCTTTTTATATCTATATGGAGCCGGTTCTCGTGTTTCTACGGTAGCCCAGAGTGGACAAACCAAACCCCGGCTCTAGATGAGGGGGCGTCTTTAAAAGTGACGCCAAAGCTGAAGTGTCTTACACACACTAAATTACATTAAATTAAACTTTAGTCAACCAAAAGTCAGATGTGTAACGTCTGAGTTGCTTCTGCAGACTTTCCTTTGACGAAGATGCAATGGTGGCCAAGGCCCTGAGGCTCATCGCGCTCTACGAGGAAGCCGGCGTCGGCAAAGAGCGCGTCCTCATCAAGCTGTCGTCGACGTGGGAGGGAATCCAGGCCGGCAGGTGAGCCCGCGTGTTTAACCACAATGCACTCTGTTTTGTGATCTCTTTGTGACGCCCGGAGGCGTTCGCTGTGTCCTGGGAGAAAGACGCCGACGAGGTTTTATATATATTTTTTTTTAATAATACTCTTTTTCTGAGATTTAAATATTAAGTATTTTTGTGTAATATATATATATATATATATATATATACACACACACACACCAGGTTAGTTTACCAGTCTGCGGTGACTCATCAGACTACGAGACATTCTTTATAAACTTCACTCTGCAATAATATATATATTTATTTTTTATACTAAAAGAGTATCTGAGAGTATTATTGATAAACATCCTACCAGGAACATTACCAAACTGCAAGGCTATTATTTATTTATTTATTTCTTTTGGCAAATACAGAGTCGCTATTTTCTGTCATTTTTATTGATGGGAAAACATTTTCAGAAGATATAGAAACTGTGAAAATAATGTCTGTGCGCGACATTGTCTGTTTACTAGGTTTTTTTTTTTATGACGGTAAACTGAACAACACGTTTTATGAGTTTAAAAATAAACGACTCGAACCAATCAATCATCTAATTGGCGGCTGACTCATTTAATAGTTGGTAAGTAATCTGTTTTTAAATCGATGCGGTTCTAAAAGTAATTATGCAGCTGCTGTTGGGCAATAACACGCAACTAAAATATGATGATGAAGAACTGACGGGAATAACGAGGCCGATCTCAACCGTGTTGACTCGGCTTCTTGTGAGGAGGATCTGAAACGGGACGCAGAGGAAGAAGGAAAGCATGTCCACACATAAAGTTTGATAATATATGTGCTTTTGTGTCGTCCCCCCCCCGCAGGGTACTGGAGAAGGACCACGGCGTGCACTGCAACATGACCCTGCTGTTCTCCTTCGCTCAGGCCGTGGCCTGCGCCGAGGCCAAGGTGACCTTGATCTCGCCCTTCGTCGGCCGCATCCTCGACTGGCACAAGGAGAACACCGGCAGGGCGAGCTACGAGCCGCACGAAGACCCGGGTAAGACCACTGGAGGAGGGGGGGGGGGGGGAAGCCAAGGCTTTGGTGTGTTCAGTTGATTAATCTACCTTTACCTACACTCCAAAATACAAAAGAACAAAAAAGGGGTCACTTCATACGCTGATAATAAACATACAGCGGCCCATCTCATCTCTATGGGTACTTCTTCTCTTCCTGAAGACGCTCCGGCCTTCACGGCTCAGGAGGTCGTTTGAAGGTTAAACTATTCGCTATATTAACGTTCAAACGATCGTTTTACCACCTCAAATGTCGATGATATCGCTTTCTGGCACTCGACGACACGGAAAGATTTAACGTAACCCTCTCGCTTTCAGACCCGACATTTAAAAAAAATATATAAAAATGGCGACCATTGTTCTCGTCTGGGTGGTTTTATTGGGTCAGCAGGAAACCTCATCTTCCTCCTCCTCCTCCACTTCCTCCTCTTCCTCCTCCATGTCCAGGTGTGCTGAGCGTGACCAAGATCTACAACTACTACAAGAAGTTCGGCTACGGCACCGTGGTGATGGGCGCCTCCTTCAGGAACACGGGGCAGGTGAAGGCGCTGGCGGGCTGCGACCTGCTCACCATCTCCCCCGGGCTGCTGGCCGAGCTCAGCAAGGACCACGGCGCCGTCCCCCCGGCGCTCAACGAGGAGACGGGTAATTAACTCCTCCTCCCCCCCCCCCTGGCAGAGCGGCACAGTTCCAGGAGAGTTAATTAGAGGTCGAGCCCGACGGCTAAGTAGCTCTTCATTATGTATCAAGTGGAATGTAGATGATGACACTTTCACTGAAGGTTTTCACGTCGTTTTATAACTCATTCGGAGCGACACACACATTTTATTGTAATTCATTTCCCATCAGAAATATTAATAAACGGAGGTTTGGGGCGAAGCTACATTGTAACGTTATCGTGACGCATTTGAATCAAATCTTGTTAAAATGTAGCTTTATTGTTTTTTACACCAGTATGAAATAGATATTGGAGATTATTATGACCTAATGTTCTATAAATGGCTTAAAATATATCATTTAAAACTGCCGAGATGTCTTTTTAAATCAAAGCAGACGGATCGATGCGGATGCGGCAGTTTTGTCTTTTATCTTTTTTTATTCGTGCGTCAGGAGGGAGAACATGCCCGAATCTTTTATGTTATTGTTTTTGACTTGTGAGTTGACTGAAGGAACTCTTTTTTTTTTCTTTTTTTTTGGAACGCGTTTCTTCGCGGACGACGTTAATAAATTGCCTATAATTCGGCTTTTTTAGGGCAAAACTAAAGAAAGAACCGACATGAAACGAGCACACGTATATAAATAAATAATAATCTCTCGCTGCGTTTCGCCATCTGTGGTTTTTGATCTTTGAGATGACATTCCTATAACGCTGCTCTGTAAAGCAAATTGTCGCACTGCTATTAAAGCTGCTATTAAAGTATGTTTGTGCGTCAGGCGGGACAACTGTTTACCTTTTTATTTTATTTCTTTTGAGTGCAATCGGATGAGAAGATCATACTTATTTATGATTGTTTTCCTCCTTTGCTGCTGTAAAGCTGCAAATCCTCCTCCTTGTTGGACTAAAAAAAAAATAATCTGATTTATCTTCGATCTTTTCTAAGCAACTTATTGATAAGTCGATTATTAATGATCCTGCTCATCAGCTGTTATTATTGGTGAATCGTGGAGTTTAACAAAATACTTTTTAAACGCTATAAGTGATATCTTATTTTTAATGAATGGAAAGTTACCGATCAATAAATCACACAATCAACCATGCGTGTATTATTGTCCATCTTATTATTTCATTACTTTTCCTGACTAGTTAAGTATCAATATCGAGATATTTAGGCAGGAATGTGATCGTGAATTTTATATTGTAAAACTTTTCTTTTTCTTTTTTTTAAATGCACATGTTGCGTTTCCAGCTTGACCTCCATGTTTGTTTGTTTTTGTTTTTTTTCTGCAGCCAAGTCCTGCGACCTGGAGAAGATCCACCTGGACGAGAAGGACTACCGCTGGCAGCACAACGAGGACCGCATGGCCGTGGAGAAGCTGTCGGACGGCATCCGCAAGTTCGCCGCCGACGGCATCAAACTGGAGACCATGATCAAAGTACGGACCTTTTTTTTATTATTTTATTATTTCTGTCTTTGTGGGAAGACGACAGAGTTGGTGTTTGACGAGCTCTTATTTTTTTTGTTTGTTTCTCTCTCTTCTGAATCTCAGGAGAAAATGCTCAACGTGAAAAACGGCAAGTAGCGGCCGGGTTTTCTGCGTCTGCGTCGACGGGGGAAGCTTCGTGAGGCGTTGGCGGGCGGCCATCTTTGTCTCCAACGACCTATAAGAAGGCCTCTCCGCCAGGGACCTCCATCCTCAGACCCCCGTTTTGTAAACCTACATGCTGACTGACGCTTGTGTGTGTGTGTGCATCTGCTGCAAAAATATAAAGTCTTAATATTTTCTATAAAAATCTGACCTTAAAGGGACAAACTTCCTGTAGGAGACACGAAGGCTTTCGTAACATCTGCTAGAAAAAAAAGGACCAAAGGTTTTTCGTATCGCCGTCGGGGGGGTTGAGGCCCCGGGTTTTGATGAAGGCCGACATTGTACCCGTCATTCCTCCAGAAGAATAATTGTGTTGCTCTTTTCTCACGAATAAAAAAAAAAATTAATTAAATAAATCTCAGTCATTCTGTTTTCATCCGTACGTTGTGTGTGTTTTTATTGTTCTTGGCAGCGTCTCAAAGCCGCCGCCCTCCTCCCCCTGACACGCATCTCTTCTCCTTTTCTTTTCTCCGGCCCAGCCAGTCTAACGCCATTCTGCCCGCTAAGTTTAGCTCCACCTCGACGGCTCCGACCTTTTTATTGCAGCGCCCCGTGTACACAAACACCTCGTTTGACGCCGGGCGCCGTTCAGGAGGCGCTTTTTGAAAGGACGTGGTGATTAGCGGAGCAACTAATTAAGGTAACGTGTACTTAAGGATTCACTCTTCTAATCTATACTCTGCGTTTCCTTGTATTTCATGCAGGTTGTGGAGATCTGAGCCGACCGATTGTTGCTTTGTTTTGGGTTTTTTTAGCAGAAATGGTTTTATAGTTTTACACAAGCTGAATTATTATTATTTTACTGTGAAGTAAAACTTTTTAAGTTTTCTGTCTTGATTTAAATACCGAAACGAGGTGGGTTTTTTTTGTTTCCGAGGAGAAAATGTGATTAATTGTACGACAAAATAAATACGTGTGTGTGTGTGTGTGTGTGTGTGTGTGTGTAGAAATCCAACCGTTTAAAAAGCTGTTGCACGGCTTTAAAAAAGGCCAACCGGTGTTTGTCGTCTTGCGGGTGAATGAATTTCTGACGCTCAGCCGGGCGCCTGAAATGTTTCTCTTCCATTTCTGAACCTGTTTTTTGAAAAGTTAAAACAAAAGAAAAGAAAACATTGAAAGGTTGTACTAGTACTATAGTACTACGATGCATCAACAATAATTAACATCGCTTCTAATTTGGTTAACTTAATGTGAACAAACATTTAAAAATGATAAACTGACACTACACATGTAATTAAACACCAGATTTATCTCATGGAAGTAAAGATAAATGTCTGAAACTCCCCAAGAAGGAACTTTTACATGTTTATTAATTACATTATAAGGATGTTTTTAATTAATCTGTATTCAAATGTCTCCGTATCGGCCCAACTTGTGCTTCAGGAAAACGAGTCATGTGCAATTTATCAGTTCATGTTAAAGTATAAACCTGAAAGAAGAGGATAATCAATAATGTGGACGATATTGGAGCAAAATCAATTAAATTTGATTCCACGTTTCCTTCACTCGTGCGTTTTGCTTTTTGAGTGGAAACGGGAGATGCAACGCAATCACTTCCTGTTTTAAATCCTTCAAGCGACGAACAATAGAAGAAGAAACGACAAAAGAAACCGAGTTACACAACAATTAGTTGGTGGTTTTGTTAACTTCCAGTAAAGAGCTCAAAACCTGAGGAACATGTAGATATTTAAACAACCAAAACAAGATTATTAATATCCGGAGAGCTGAGTTGGTATTTTATATTCAACATCTATGAACGGCAAAGGTTTTATGATTTAAGACAAATTCATGAAGAATATTTGTGTCAGTCAGCAGCTTCAATTCAGTTTATTTTGTATAGTCAAAAATCACAAATTACAAATTTGCAAAAAGTGAAGAAACCTTCAGGAGAGCAACAGAGGAGGATCCCTCTCCAAGGATGGACAGATGAATAGATGTCATGTGTACAGATGGACAGCATTACAGAGTTACATAAACACATTACATGAATATGACAATGTATGAATAATTAGTAGTAGGCATGGACCACGATCCAGACCTCCACAATCCATGAAACAGGAGGGGGAGGGGGAGGGGGATGGCATCAGCATCAGCAGGGCCGGACCAATGAGGCCAGGCCTTTGAGGCAGGAGGCACAAAGAAGGAGGCAGGGCCATTGGGAAGGAAGCAGGAGGCATCACGAAAGAGGCCAGACCAATGAGGCCAGGCCTTTGGGGCAGGAGGCACAAAGAAGGAGGCAGGGCCATTGGGAAGGAGGCATCACGAAAGAGGCCGGACCAATGAGGCCAGGCCTTTGGGGCAGGAGGCACAAAGAAGGAGGCAGGGCCATTGGGAAGGAGGCATCACGAAAGAGGCCGGACCAATGAGGCCAGGCCTTTGGGGCAGGAGGCACAAAGAAGGAGGCAGGGCCATTGGGAAGGAGGCAGGAGGCCTCACGAAAGAGGCCAGACCAATGAGGCCAGGCCTTTGGGGCAGGAGGTACATAGAAGGAGGCAGGGCCATTGGGAAGGAGGCAGGAGGCCTCACGAAAGAGGCCGGACCAATGAGGCCAGGCCTTTGAGGCAGGAGGCACAAAGAAGGAGGCAGGGCCCAGGAGCCAGGACCAGCTTCAGACACAGCCAGGTCCAATGGACCCTATGAAACGTGAAGTCACAAAGAAGTAGAATTAGTAATGTTCAATGGAGAGACATAGGAGTTTATATTATTACTCTATTATTGATATAAAATAGAATATTTGTTCATATTTGTCTTTCTCCTTGTATTTCCACATTTATTTTCTTAATTCTTTGACATATTTTCTATTTAATGTATTGTCTCCATATGTTTTCCCCAAAGATTCATACTTCCTGTCTGGCTGAGGATCTGCGATGCGGAACAACTTCCTGTTGCCGGTCCCGACTCTGGTCCCGGCTCTGGTCCCGGCTCTGGTCCTGGCTCTGGTCCTGGTGGGCCCGGCCTGCGAAGCCTCTTCTCTGGGGCTGACGGTCCACGTCGTGCCCCTGGAGGCCGACGGAGGGAAGACGGTGCTCAACATTTTAATCTTTTTTCCTTTTACACTGTTTTCTAATATTCATTCACTCCCTGACAACACACGTTTAATAAACACACGTTTAATAAACACGACGCTTCTTTCTCACGTGTAGGTGCGCGCGCACTTCAGCGCCATCGCCGCCGATCCTTGCCCGTCTTTATCCGGACTGTGCGCCGCGGGGGAGGACTGCCTGGTCCACAAGACCTCGCGGCCCTTCACCGGCACCAAACCCGGGTCCGGCTGGTGCGTCCGCCGGTGGCAGAAAACGGTCCCCAGTGATTACAACGCCACCATAAGTTTAGGGTAGGAGACGCACGCACGCACGCGCGCACACACACACACACACACACACACACACACACACACACACACACACACACACACAGTCTTTACTTTTGGACTCAAACATCTGCCATCTTTTACATCCACACATTTTTCAACATTAAGTATCTCACCTTTCCAAAAATATCTTATAATCTTCAGTCGTACTGAATTATACAGATGAAGTGATCAAAGTATTGTATTTATTAAATGTATCTTATTAATCTAATTAATTTAAATTGTATTTATTTTATTTATTTTATTTATTTTATTTATTTTATTTATTTTATTTATTTTATTTATTTTATTTATTTTATTTATTTTATTTATTTTATTTTTTATCTGATTAGTGTCTCATTGCTTTTATTTCTTTAACATTCCTGCAATGATAATGTCCTGATTATATTCTCGTACTATGCTCTACATTATTTATTTAATTGAATTTATTTATTTATTTAATTGAATTTATTTATTGAATTTGGTTTAATTTAGTTTAATTTAGTTTTATTGTATTTATTTATTTATTTATATTGTCATTCACTCTGATTGGTGTCTCATTGCTCATTGCTTTTATTTCTTTAACACTCCTGCAATAATCTTAACTTTAAGGTATAATGTTCCTGATTATAATCTAGTGCTATGCTCTATTTAGTGTTTGTCTTTTTATTTTTATTTAATTTATTCACGCATTTGATGTCACGGTTTTGAATCAGGCTTCCCCGCTAGTTTTAAGTTTCTCTAACACACTTTCTTCTTTCTTTTTTCCTTAAACGTTTAGGTCCAACACTAAAATGTTCGTATCAATGAACGCAGGCCCAAAGGTTCGAGAGAACAGCGGAAAGCTCAACCAACCTCCTTATGTTGGTCTGCCTCCTCCACTGAGGTACACAACACACACACACACACACACTATTTTTTTTCTTCTTCTTGTAAGTGCAATGAAACCTTCACAGGTAAAATGTAATCAATATACCTGTATCTGTAAACAAATGTAAATATGAAGCAGCCGACTAACTTAGCTTAGCATAATGACTGCAAACAGGGGGAAGCTGCTAGCCTGCCTCTGTCCAAAGTGCCTCTGAAGCACAGCTTCGTGACTGATCCTCTCTCTCTCTCTCTCTCTCTCTCTCTCTCCGTCTCAGGGCCCGAGTGAACTGCCCTCACCACGTCCACCTATCGGTGAAGGACCCGGACGGTGACAGGGTCACGTGTCGCTTCGCCCGGCCCGACGAGGGCGAGTGTGTCAACTGCACCCGGCACCCGTTCATAGAGCTGAATGAGGCGAGTCTCACTTTCCCAAACGACCTTCAAAGGTCAAAAGTCAAAAAAGGTCAAAAGTCTCCAGCAAGAGACCAGTCCGGTAAAATGAGCGCTCGGAAACACTTCCACTTTCGTCCACAGGGGGCGCCAGAATCGACACAAAATGAGAGTTGCTTGTGGTAACTTTAAGTAAAAGTATAAATCCTGCGCTGTAAAATTCAAGTATCAGAAACATTTTCTTCAAATGTTACCAAATTCAGAGTGTCGTGTTTTTTAACGTGTGTAGCAGGTGATGATGATGATGATGATGATGATGCTTAGTAATCATTCTGACCATTTGAGCCAGTTTATTGACTCTTTTACGGGTCTGTGAGACACAGAATGGATTTAAAATGCTTTTATATATATACATATATATATATATATGTATTTATATATATCCATCCATCCATCCATTATCACCCGCTTATCCGGGGTCGGGTCGCGGTGGCAGCAGGTTCAGCAGGCCGACCCAGGCTTCCCTCTCACCCGCAGCACTTTCCAGCTCATTCTGGGGGATCCCGAGGCGTTCCAAGGCCAGCCGGGAGATATAATCCCTCCAGCGTGTCCTCGGTCTTCCCCGGGGCCTCCTACCAGTTGGACGTGCCCGGAAAACCTCTAATGGGAGCGTCCAGGAGGCATCCTGACTAGATGCCCGAACCACCTCAGCTGACGCCTTTGGACACGAAGGAGCAGCGACTCGACTCCGAGCTCCCCCCTGATGTCCGAGCTCCTTACCCTATCTCTAAGGCTGAGCCCGGCCACCCTACGGAGGAAGCTCATTTCGGCCGCTTGTATCCGAGATCTCGTTCTTTTGGTCACGACCCAGAGTTCGTGACCATAGGTGAGGGTTGGAACGTAGACCGACCAGTAAATGGAGAGCTTTGCCTTCCGGCTCAGCTCCCTCTTCACCAAGACGGACCGATACAGCGCCTGTTTTACTGCTGCAGCCGCACCGATCCGCCTGTCGATCTCCCGCTCCACCTTACCCTCACTCGTGAACAAGACCCCGAGATACTTGAACTCCTTCGCTTGGGGTAGGCAGTTTGTCCCCACCTGGAGGGAGCAATCCGCCGGTTTCCAGCAGAGCACCATGGCCTCAGATTTGGAGGTGCTAACTCTCATCCCTGCCGCTTCGCACTCGGCTGCAAAACGCCCCAGTGAATGCTGGAGGTCACGGTCCGAGGAGGCAAACAGGACCACATCATCCGCAAACAGCAGAGAGGCGATCCCGAGACTCCCGAACCGGATCCTCTCCGCCCCCTGGCTGCGCCTAGATATCCTGTCCGTGAATGTCACGAACAGGACCGGTGATAAAGGGCAGCCCTGGCGGAGGCCAACACCCACCGGGAACGTGTCTGACTTACTACCGAGGAGACGAACACAGCTCCTACTGCAGGCGTACAGAGACCAGATGGCCCGTGCCAACGGGTCCGGCACCCCATACTCCCGCAGCACCCCCCACAAAAACCCCCGAGGGACCCGGTCGAAAGCCTTCTCCAGGTCTACAAAGGACATGTAAACTGGTTGGGCAAACTCCCAGGACCCCTCCAGTAATCTTGCAAGGGTAAAGAGCTGGTCCACTGTTCCACGACCGGGACGGAATCCGCACTGTTCGTCTTGAATCTGAGGTTCGACAAGCGGTCGGAGCCTCCTTTCCAGCACCCTGGCATAAGCTTTTCCCGGGAGGCTGAGCAGTGTGATACCACGATAGTTCGAGCACACTCTCCGGTCCCCCTTCTTGAAGATGGGAACCACCACCCCGGTCTGCCAGTCCATGGGCACTGTTCCCGACCCCCATGCGACACTGAAAAGGCGTGTCAACCAAGACAGCCCAACAATGTCCAGCGCTTTCAGCATCTCAGGGCGGATCTCATCCACCCCTGGCGCCTTGCCACCAAGGAGCTTTTTGACTACCTTAGTGACCTCTGCCAGGGATATGGGTGAATCCACCCCAAAGTCTTCCGGCGTTGCCCCTTTTATATATATGTATTTATATATTTATATACATATATATATATACATATATATATTTATATATTTATATATATATATATATATATATATATATATATATATATATATATACATTAACTCAGCTACTTTGTTGAGTTAAGAATTTGAAAGGCATTTTGGACAAAGGACTTCTTAAATATATTTTTTGTTGCCAAAAGGGATTCTATAGCGCCCCCCGGAGCTCAAGAGTTCAAACTGTCTTGCTCTATGTATTTTCTACGTCCATCTTTTGCATCCCCGATGTCTCTCAAACAGACGTTTGTCTGCCCACTAATGTTACTTCTTGTCCTACATCTTCTCAACTCTTTCCCCAGGAGAAATGCATGTTGACATTCACTGGAAACGCGCCAGCAGGACAGTATTTCATCCACCTGATGGCGGAGGACCGGATTCCTGTGCCCAAATCCAGACTAGTCACAGACAACAAACCCCTCAGCTCGGTCCCGGTGCACCTCTCTCTCACCGGTTAGTCCGTCGGTCGGGTGTTTTACTCTGCATCGCGGGTATAACAGAATGGTCAGAGAATATTTTGACGTCCTTCCTTTCAGTGGAGGAGTCGAAGTCCAGCTGCCTCGATGAGCCTGTGGCATCGGGTGAGACCCCCGAGGAGGACACCACGCTGTTCATGCTGCCCTTCCAGGAGGTCAAATTCAACACTGACTTCACATCACAGCGGCAGAGGTGCGTCCTTGTATATACCTTCTTTCATTTTTCAATTCAATTTATTTGTATAGCTCAAAATCACAACTTTATTGTATCCGGTTCGGGGGAACCCCTGAAAGACCTTTCGACTGTATGCAGATGATGTGATTCTGTTGGACCTTCGAGTGCGAAGCCGTCAGGATGAGAGTCGGGTACCTCCGAGTCTGACGGCACGGTTCTCTGCAGGGAAATTATGGATTGGGAGTGAGTCGCTGCTCGAGTATTTGAAGAGAGAAAACCGCGGAGCAGAGACAGAATCGGCCAACGCAGTTGGTTTGGGGGCCTCTGATCAGGACGCCTCCTTTTAGAGGCTTTCTGGACACACTGGAGGGAGTATGGAGCGGAAACTAAAGGTCTCTCTCTCTCTCTCTGTTGCCAGTGTTTTGGAGGTGGCGGTGGTCGGCCCCCCTGAACTCTTCAGGGTCTGTTTCAAGTCCATCGGCAACCTGGCGTCCATGACGATGGCCTGGGTCCGCTCCGAAAACCGGCTGCCCCGGCTGCTGCCCGTCTGCTTCGCAGCAAATACCGAGAGGTAAGTTGTGCCGTGGACTGAAATGCCCGCTGAGGCTGCCTGCCGCACTCAGTGGAGGAAGAAATTAGTTTTATATCAGATTTATATGAAAGGGCACTTTTTTAAAAAGCCTATAGAAAACACATATGTCGAATTTGAAAAACCAGCAACGAGATAAACGAGATAAACTAAAGACGTTGGAATAATTTGGAAAAAAACATATCCAGGTGTACCAAAAGGCTTTAATTTGTTAAATGAACTAGTTACATAATGTAAACTATATGTACACATATGGTACACATACTGTACACATACTTTACACATAATGTACAATTTTGGTACTCATACTGTACACATAATGTACACTATATGTACACATATGGTACACTATATGTACACATACCTACAACGTCTCGACATGCTTTCACGCCCGTTTCCTCTCGTTCTTTATGTCAATTATCTAAAACCGGTCACGACGCCCGCGTGGGTACATTCCGTTACCTGGTGACTCTGCCAGTCAGAAATCCATAGTTGGCACGCGACCCCGGTTTTGATTGGCACTTCTTGTCTTTCCAGTTTGCAGTCGGAGCCTCGGTGTGTGTGGCTGTACCAAAGTAAGACCGCCGTCCTCTGAGAGAAAACGCACACACTCGCCGGGTCGACCTTCCACCAATAAAAATGTGCTCTTTCTCTCTCTTCTCTCCAGGGGAGATGAAGACGCTGCCTGTTGGAACAGGTGGAGAAAAAAAATATATTGTTTTTGTATTCAAGTGGTTTAAAGATTTTGAGTGACTTTCAATTTTAACGCCGTCGACCCCGCAGTGCTGACGTGCGAGAAGACGGCGATTACGCTGGTGCTGCCCGTCGCCTCCCTGAGCAACGTCAACCTGGCGGAGCTGCAGCTCAACAGCCCCGCCTGCCCCGTCAGCTACAACAGCACCCACCTGACGGCCTCCGCCCCCTTCACTGGCTGCGGCACCAAGATTGTGGTAACTCCTCTTGTTTTCTTTCTTTTTTGTGATAAATAGTGGGAGATTTCTAGTTTATCTCAAATAAAACAACGACTATGACGCCTGGTGGTGTTTACGCTCGTAGTAAATGAACATGAATATTTTAAAAAATAACAAAAACTCTCCTTCTAAATTGACATGCGCTGACAATAATTGACAAAATATGGCCATGAAAAAGACAAAAGGCAAAATGTACTTGTGACTTTCCCAAAATGACTTTCTTGTGCAAAGTGGATGATTAGATGCGTAAACCTTTTATAAAAGTTCATACCTTCCTTTTCTCCTCCTATATGTCCGACTAACGAAGGAGTCATTTAACACCCCCTGATAACCTGAAGAGTCCTCACGTCTCTGTGCAGCTCTAGTGGTTTACTTGGAGGGTGTAGGGGGGGGGGGGGGGGGGGGGGCTTACAACTGCCTTTCAGCCTGGCGATGTATTACAAATATATATTGTTTTGACATATATATATTCAGCTGAATGTTAATTCTCATCAAACTCTTCCTCATCCCCCCCCCCCCCCCTCCAGCACTCTGGATCAGAGCTGGTTTACACCAACACCTTGCACAGTGTGCGTCCCTTCACTATGATCAGCCGCCAGCCCTCCCTCGAGCTCCCTCTGGCCTGCCGGATCCCCGGCGTCCTGGCCGAGGGGCCGCACTACGACATCTTACTGCCCTCGCAGAAGGAGACCTTTGGCGCGATCCGGCTCTGGATCGAAGTTCACAATCCAGGCGAGGGGCCCATGGGGAACTTCACGCGCTCCCCTTCCTTTCTCTCCCTCAGGACGGCGTCGTCGTTGTCGGGCCGAGCGCGCCGAGAAGCAAATTCCTTCAATGCGAGCGGCTCCGTCGGGTCCCGGCTCTCCATGTTGTACCTCCAAGTGTTGTCCAACAGCAGCATCGAACGAGCCGAGATGATCGTGAGCAACTGCCTCGAGTCGGAGACGGCGGACTTCGCCACGTCCAACCCCATCCTGGAGCAAGGGTCAGTGACCGCTTGACCCCCGTGGACCAGCTCGAGGAAGAGGGAGCGGATACCGCGTGGAACACGGTCCTCTGCGAGAAGACGCATGCGTATGAATTCCAATACCTCTCTCGCTCTTTTTCTCCCAGGTGTTCATCTTCCAACAGCACGTTAGAGGTCTTTACGTCAAGAAGCAACTCCAAGGTTTACCGCCTGGATCTGAGCAACATGAAGACCCATGGGTCGACGGTGCGTACTCTCGTGCAACACGTGCCACGCATATACGCTACATTGTTTTTTGCAGATATTGTTTTTAAATCTTGTGGCAGAACTGCTATTAAATAGAGACTTTGTGGGAATTGGTTTGGTCTTTCTGACCTTTGACCCCGACTTTTCCTCTCGCGCCACCATGTGATTGACATTGGTGGAATTGTTATAACTTTGGGGATCCCTTAAGAACTTTTCTTCCAAGTGCCGCTATCGGGGTCAAAAAGTTGTTGTTTTTTATTCTGCTTTATTACCAAAAACATGCAAAAACCTCAAACGTCGGCCTGAATGTGCACGTCTTCGGGTTAACCGTCGTCCGGACAGTTGAAGTCGTGTCATGTTTGCTCACCCGTCTGAGTGTTTGTTGTGTTTGTGCAGATGTTCGTCCGGTGCACCGTGAATCTCTGCATCGCCACCTTACCCTCTGAGAAGTGCCCGAGTCTGTGCGGCGCCAGTGACCACAGAATGCTGGTGAACAGCTTGTTTACCAGACAATACGAGATCAACTCGGGGCCCGTCAGCCTGGTGGTGCAACCTACTGTACCGATCATACCAGCCGTCGGCACCACCACACCCGGCGGCACCACCACACCCGTCGGCACCACCACACCCGGCGGCACCACCACACCCGTCGGCACCACCACACCCGGCGGCACCACCACACCCGGCGGCACCACCACACCCGGCAGCGCCACCACACCCGGCGGCACCACCACACCCGGCGGCACCACCACACCCGGCGGCATGACACCCGGTGGTGCCACCGGGTGTGGTGACGCCTGTAACGCCGGTGCCTACCCCTTAGGCTCACATGGTAAGACATTATCTTTGAAACAGGCCTCTGTGTCTTTCGGAGGGTTTTTCTTCAAATTTGTGATAATTCATGAAATAAAATATGAATATTATAGTTTTCTTTGAGTATTGTTTGGGAGGAATGTACTTATAAATACATATTAAGCTGTTACGAATGATGATGGTATAACTTAAAGTTTATAGCGTGTGAGATAATAATAACTTTAAAAGCAGCAAATCCTCACATTAGAGAAGCTGCAGTTTTTTCAATGTCCGCTTTTATTATTCACGTAATTCTTAATATAAGCATTCTTCTAAGCTATTATTTGAGTTAAAACCCTGAAACTGTGAATGTGTCTCTTGCAGCTCCAGAACGAGCCGTCGCGTCCATGAGAGCAGCGGTGATTTTAACATTTATCGGCATTTTTCTTCAAAAACTCCTCCTTTACTGAGCGGTTATGATCTGTGTGAATACGGAAGTAAATAAAGCCGAGAGCACATAAGAAAAATACCAAAAAATCATAAGATAATTGTTGCATTGTTCACATTTGGAACAGCTATATATATCAAAATCTTCATAATTGAATATCTCAATAGACAGCTATAATAATTTAAAAATGTATTTTGTCATTAATTGAAAAACTTAAGTGCAAAATTAACATTAACGGTTTTCAAGATATATAATAATAACTATAGAGTAATTTTAATGTAAATTGATTTAACTATGCCGGTGTATTCGCATCAGCAGAATTCTTATCAATTGAGATGTTTTTCTTCAAATTGCGGGCTTGCTCTCATACATTTTATTCATCACTACATCTCAAAATATGTTTGAGAAAATACTGTTTATTGCAAATAAATCAACAAATATCTTTACATTTTTAAGACCCTGATTTAGTTCAAATGGCTTCTTGTGTGTTCTTTACTCGCTTGGTGCTGGTTGTGTTAGAGTTAAGTGCACGTGCAGCTTGTCGTCTGTGTATATTATTTCATGAACATTTAGTCTGCATATTATTGGATGTGACAAACTTGTGAGCAGGCAATAACAAATACACTGTTTTCAAAATGTTTATTACAAAAATTGTGGATAAAATGTATTTTAATTTTTTTGGGGGGGGGATTATTCAAACATTTAATCGGACACTTTGACCCCCCTAATGGTTCTGTGACGTGCATCCCTCTTCACATTAAATCTAAAAGTCTATTTTTCTATTATAAAATGTTGATGTGACATATATATATATATATATATTAAAAAATTGCAAATCTTTATGTTTTGTTGATTTTTTGGGGGTTACAAAGCTGTAAAGGCTGATGTCAGTTAGAACAAAGCGCAAATAACTGTGGTGCTAAACGAGGAAAGGGTTTCATAGATTATAATACATTGTAATTATTTTAGATATATTTAGTCATTGACATCTGGATATATATCCTACTAGTACGAATAATGATAATAATGTTAATAATAGAGCACAACAAATTTCACATAATACAACCAACAATTTAAAATGACTTAAAAACAATAATAAAATTGACCACATAAATAAAAGTCCTCCACAATCAATAAAAAAAAAAAGTCTTACAGGTAAAAATGGAAAGCAAATAAAAGACAACTGTATATTATGTCAAGATAAATGTATAGAATAAAGCCTCATGATGAAAACGTTAACATAAAAGTCTGGTAGTTTGACTTCTGAATTGAGAATGTAACCAAATCAATCAAAAGGACAATTGAACTAATGATTTTGCTAAAGTCAGAACTGCATGTGCAGCATGAGAAGCAGCGGCATTTCAGCTTCATGCGTGCACACTGAGATTAGATATTGTCAGTAGCACCATCAACAACAATGATAAAAGTGAAGCCGGCGGTTTATTTATAGTCCAACACAACCGTTAAGTTGTAATAATGTGTAACTGCTCTGCTTTCTAAATGTTTTAATGAAGGTTCGAGACCAGTAATGTTCTAAAACATTGTTGTTTACAATGTTTAAAGGCTGTTGCAAAACACTGTCACTGTGTAAAATGAAAAGGTACAAGCAAAAAAACAAATCAAATTAGTTGGAAGACTTCATTTGATGAACTATCGTATACCTTCCTGGACACAGACGTGTCTTCTCACACGTTAATGTAGAAAAATATAATAAATATGGGAGACCGTTCAGCGGATCAGTGTCTGTGTAAAAAAACAAAACGAAAGAGTGTCACACGTTTTTGAGACCTGGCATGCACTTAGTGCAGGAAGCACACACTTGTATAAAATTACCTCCAAGGAGGAATAAACATCCACCTGTAATGTACCAGGTGAGCAACATGGAGGCCCTGGTGCAGATAAACCTGCCCTCGACGTGACCATTAAAAGTCGACCAGACGCCTTTAACCGAGGACACTGGCTCGCTGCCCTTACTGTATTTGTTTTCATTCTGGAGCTCCGACCAATCACAGTGGGGACTGGGCGGAGCCTAGCCCGCCTCCATGTTGGCCACGCCTCTATGTTCAAGGAACACCGCTCCATACATACACTGTTGTTAGCGACGTAGCCTCTACGGCCAATTCCTTTTTTTTTTGACATTTCCACCGGCTGCCACCTCTCAGAACTTCACTTTTCTTTTCTGCCACGGACAGGCGAATGCGCGGGTAGCGGTTCCCCCGGTCGGCGCCCGGTTCACCGTTGGGTCAAATCGTTGCTGGCTGCGGGTCCTGCGAGGTAAGTTGAACCAGCGTTAGCTCGCTAGCCCCGGAGATGCCCTGCACTGATGTGGGGGTTGGTTGTTGTGCTAACGGAGCTTTTCACTTAGCTCCCGTATAACCTTGCCGAATGGACCGCGGCGCGATCTTGCACCCGCTGCTTCCTATGCGATTACTGCATTTTCATTTTTATTTGTGTTACTGTATTTCCGCCTTACAACTTTAATAACGTGGGATTACAGTTAGTTACGTTAAGCTAGCGAGGCTAGCTTAGCTAAGAGCGGCGAACGTGAATTAGCTGACATGCTAAAGCCGAGCTGACCTGACATCATGCATTGTATTCACGTTTGTCAAGTTTCTTCTTGATACGTCTGATTTCACTGCCATTTTTTAAATTTTTTTAACGAGGCACACGTTGATGTTGTGGGAGCGGTTTGCCTGACAGCCAAACACCCGTTTTTATTTACGGTCGAACTTCTCGCACAACTTAAGCGTCAATGCGACGCTAGCTAGCTAGCTGGTCTTTCCTGCTAGCTAGAAGAACCGTGTGACTCCTATTTCTCAGAACGTGCAGCGGGAGTCCGGACGTCGTGAGCCGGCCGGGGGCGACCGTGTTGTCGCGCGCTGTCAGCTGCCACGAAGCGCGGCTGTTTTTTTCTTCTTCTCTCTCCCCCGATTTAACGGCAACACGTTCGGCTCATCGGGGTTTTATTATTTATTTTTTTATTCTACTGAAGTCCTTTTCTCTGAGGACAAACTGTCAAACCGCTTCTTTTTGTGTGTGTCTCTAACTAGCTTTTAATTTGTAGACGGTTGAGCTTTTTTCTTGCCGCTGTAACTTCGACGGTGACGACGGCCATCAGGCGGAGGGAGAGAGGGAGAGAGAGCGAGCGGTTAGAGAGCACCCGAGAACCGTGTTCAAGCTCGGTGTGAGTGAGAGAGGAGGGAGACAGCGAGAGGGAGGAAGAGAGAGAGAGAGAGAGACAGGAGAGGGGGGAGGGGACGAGAGAGAGAGCGCCTGTAAAATTGTTAGCGGCTAAACGTTAGCCTTTTTTTTTTTTTTTTTTTCTCGAGATAAATTCCGCCATCTTTTTTTTTTTTTTTCATTCCTTTTTTTTTTTTCCTCCTCCTTTTTAAATATATAAACTGTCGTATTTTTTGGCTTCGCGTCTCGCTCGAAGAAGCTGGGTGTGCGACAGACGGCGACTAGAGGACCGTTCGCCCCGGAAAACCGTGTTCTCCGGTACCGCGGAGCTCAACGTCTGCCCTCCGCCGCTGCACGACTGCAGTGACGTTTCGCTCAGGGAGCGTCAAGCAATTACTTTTCTCTCTCGTGTTGGATGCAACAAATACCTTTTTTTTATTTATTTTTTTTTTACATTGTTTGTATTCATGTACTCTCGTATACAAATAATCATGGGATATATGTTTCTCTATTTCGTCCACAGGAATAATAATAATAAAATTATTTTTATGATTAGTTTTAATCTCGAGTTGTGTTCATACATGTTACATTACTATCGCACATACAAGTTTATGCATGTGTAAATACAAGCTTTTTTTTTTAGGGGCCGGCTGTGGCTCGGTGGGTAGAGCGGGTTTTGTCGTTTTGTCCGGCGGGTCGAACCCACCTGTTTACGCATGTCAAAGTGTCCTTGAGAGACAATGAACCCCGAGTTGCTCCCGGGGGGGTTTTACAGCAGCCCACCGCTCCTAAAAGGCTTCGGATGTGTGAAACACTAACTCAAAGCCTTGTTTTAACGGTCCCAAATGATCGACTCTGGATGTCTTATTCTGTACTTTTTAAATGAATGGCTCGTGTCTTACACTGCTGAAGAAGTAAAGGAATTAATCTATTAATTTTAAAAGGGACACATTGATGACTGGTAACTTCCTTTACGTCTTAGCAGCAGGCAAAAGGAGCCCTGTACACGAGTCCCTGTCACTTGAAGGACGGTCCCTAACTGGCTGAAACGTGTCTATTAGGTTCCTGCAGCCTTTTGATGGACTAAGTTTCTGCCTTTTGTTTTCCTGCTGATTTCATTTTGTTTTGTTTTATGTGCATTTGTTTCATAAATGGTACACATTGTAAAATAGGACGTTCGATCATCATTATCTTAAACCAATCACATGTCTACCATCTTCACCTCAACAGTGTCCTAGAGCCTCAGATTAACGCCTCACGCTTCAGTTCATTGTCCTGATAATTGCTCCCATTAAGTCCCTTTTGTGACACTTTTGTATTTATTATCACACCGAAACTCCTTTCACTGCTTCCAGAACGACACCTTTCTGACACTATCTGCACCAAAAAACAAAAACAACCTGTGATGCTCTTCATGAATTCATAAATGGATTGCGGTGCAGTTTTTTGTTTTTGTTTCGTTATTTTCGACGTGTATTGACCGTGATTTACAAAAGTTGCGTGCATAGTTTGTGGATGCATCACGGCTGAGGAGACAGCGGTGTAGCTTTACTGCAAAAATAAATAAGTAACGATACATTTTTTGTTCACAGACTGATTTAAAATCAAACTGCCTGTCCACCTGTCTCTGTCCACTTTAGCCCCCTTTGAGTATGCGCATACAATGAAGAGGCGCGTGGAGGACCAGGAACCAATATTTGCGCCCCAGCAACAGCAAACGCGTCGCCCCCCAGTTCAAGGCATTGCAGACGGCTTCCAGCACCGGGCCCTCGCCCCGGCCCCCTCTGTGATCGAGGCGGCGGCAGACAACATGCAGCCGTCCACCGGCATCCAGTATTCTCTTCCCCAGGGCTACCAGGTAGGACGGCGCCGACGTAGAGCAAGAGATGCTGTTGTGTATGTTATATATATATATATATATATATATATATATATATATATATATATATATATAGACCATTAGATTACCTTAGATTAACTTGGATTAACTCCCTGCGTATGGACAACGTTTCATTAAATAACCGCTGTTGCTGCTTCGTACTTGTTGGGGAAGTTCCAGAGATGAACCCGAAATAAACAATTCTATTGCGATTTTAATTGCAATGAATTAATTTAAAAATAGATGCTAAAATAACTACAGAATTGTTCAGGTGTGTAAAAAGTCTGAATTCAGCGAAACCACTTTTTAAAATGCTTGTTTTTTCTGAATGGAGTTCGGATCGATTTGTGCTCTGCTTAGCTAACATTGTAGCCGCTCCATCGACACTCAAAAATAACGTCTGATTTTTGATCGGTTTGATCCCCGCTCGCCCCGTAGTTGCATGTCAAAGTGTCCTTGAGCAAGACACTGAACCCCAAGAGAAGGATTTCCCCACGGGGATAAATAAAGTGTAAATTTTTTTGTCCAGGTTCTGTATAAAGGAGAGCTCTGAGTAATACGTAGGCGGAAGACATGGTGATCTTCAAGGTTCATGGATCCTCACGTTCCAGTCATTTTCTCCCTTTTTTTAAAAAAAAATAAAAAAAGGTGCCCACGATGCCCCAGAGCACGAGTGGACACGGACACGGGCACAACAACGCCGCTCCTCACGTTGTCGCCCACGCACACGCCCTGGCAGTGCAGTCCCAGGGCCCCGCGGTGGTCCACGGTCACGTTCATCCACCTGCACCCATGACCTCGACCCAAGGACAGCAGTTTCAGCGACTGAAGGTACTGTGTGTGTGTGTGTGTGTGTGTGTGTGTGTGTGTGTGTGTGTGTGTGTGTGTGTGTGTGTGTGTGTGTGTGTGTGTGTGTGTGTGTGTGTGTGTGTGTGTGTGTGTGTGTGTGTGTGTGTGTGTGTGTGTGTGTGTGTGTGTGTGTGTGTGTGTGTGTGTGTGTGTGTGTGTGTGTGTGTGTGTGTGTGTGTGTGTGTGTGTGTGTGTGTGTGTGTGTGTGTGTGTGTGTGTGTGTGTGTGTCGATGAAACAACCCAACAAACAACACAAAGAACAATAGTTCTAAGAGTTTAAACATTAAGCTGATGGGATTATTTCTTTCAACGTTTTTATGATCCCCAGTTGATTTTTTTGTTTATTATTCTGCATTCAGTTGTTGTTGTTGTTTGTTCTTTGCTGTTGCAGGTTGAAGACGCCTTGTCCTATCTGGATCAAGTGAAGCTGCAGTTTGGGAATCAGCCGCAAGTTTATAATGACTTCCTTGATATTATGAAAGAGTTCAAATCACAGAGGTTAGTTTTGAATTTTTTTTTTTTTTTTTTTCATTTTCCTTAAAATCCTTTTTAAATTATTATATTTCTCTCCGACTTCAATCCCCTGAACATTTGCTCCACAGCGTGTTCGTATTCACACCACCGTCTATACGAGAAACCGTCCTGTCCGGTCCCGATACCTTCAACCTCAATAAATTATTGAGAATTATCTCATTTTAAACGGAGCGTTTATATATTTTTTTAATCCGGCACCGTTTTTTTTTTCTTTCCCTTTCAGCTCTGTAGAAACCCACAAACCACACGACCACGTGCATCTGTGGTAAAACATCTCACATGATGCTACTCAGCCAATTAAATCGGGGCATTCAGCCAATTAAATCGGGTCATTCAGATAAGCATTGTGACACACACGCGCACACACACACTATGGAGAGATGAGATGTTCATTATTCTCTCGGGCGGTTCAAAACCACTGATATTATGAGACATTACTTTACATTACATGTCATTTGGCTGACGCTTTTATCCAAAGCGACTTACAATCATGTTACATTCACACACCGTAGACACAGCTACAGGGAACAACTCAGGGTTAAGTGTCTTGCTCAAGGACACATCGACTAGGGCGGGGATTGAACCACCGACCCCCTGATTGAGAGACGGACCTGCTAACCACTGACCCACAGTCGCCTCAAACACCTGTTGCCGATAATTCGGATGCTAATCTGCCGTCACTCCTTCTGTCACTCCAGCATCGACACTCCCGGAGTCATCAACCGCGTCTCCCAGCTCTTCAAGGGCCACCCAGACCTCATCATGGGCTTCAACACTTTCCTGCCGCCCGGATACAAGATTGAGATTCAGACCAACGACCTCGTCAACGTGACCACGCCGGGTCAGATCCACTACATCACGCCTCACGGCATCTCGGTCCAGAACATCCCTATGAGCGCAGCGTCCAGCCAGCCGGTGAGCCACAACCAGCACCAGAGTCTGCCGCAGGCCGGCCCGCACACCGCCACCACCGCCGCCGCCGCCACCACCAACAACACGACCACCACCTCCACCCCGCCAACCCCCGCCCAACCTGCTCCAAACAAAACCAGCAAGGTGGAGGACATGCGTCTTTATTGATCTGCTGAATTCTCTAATTAAAGTATTTGCAGCCGAGAAACAACATATTGAATTTGGCTTAAAGACGTCCAAACATTAAAAATACATTTTTATTTTGTTTTTGAATGGATTTGTTTCATGTTTTTTGAGTCTTATTTTTTTGGTGCACACAACTGAATGTTTACTAGGTGATGACCGTGCAATGTGCTCTTCTCTGTCCACCCCTGAAGCCGATTCAGTCTCCGGCCCACACGCCCACCAGCCAGCCCAACCCATCCATCCCATCCTACGCCTCGCCGCGCTCCCCCTCGGCCCAGTCCCACACTCCCGTGAGCAGCACGCCGTCCGGCGGGCCGCCTCTTCAGAACAACCAGCCCGTGGAGTTCAACCACGCTATAAACTACGTCAACAAGATCAAGAACCGCTTCCAGGGTCAGCCGGACATCTACAAAGCCTTCCTGGAAATCCTCCACACGTACCAGGTGAGAAGATACCACATGTGCAAATACACAGGTAGCAGCAGGGATTCTATCAATACTTAGAACCGGGTTCTGCGGGGGCCTCCCTTGCCGGTACCCAGCCCGAGTGTGTTTTGGTAGAGAAAAGCAAATGGGATACACAAAATTAGTAATTTTTTGACCCTCCCTTTTTTACGATTTTCCAGAAGGAACAACGGAACGCCAAAGAGGCAGCCGGCAACTACACCCCATCACTCACCGAGCAGGAGGTCTACACTCAGGTGGCGAGACTCTTCAAGAACCAGGAGGACCTGCTGTCGGAGTTCGGACAGTTCCTGCCCGACGCCAACAGCACGATGGTGAGTCGCCCCCTCGTGGTCAGTAGAGAGAATGCACTTCGGTGTTTGCTTCACTTTCAGAAGCGGAGGGTTTTTTTTCGCCGGCCGGCCTCCTAAATAATAAACTGCGTTTACACCCGATTTTTTCTTTCTTCTTTGATGTTTCCGGTTTTTTTTTTTGCCGGTGATGTTTTTCCGATAACGGTGTCCTCCTCTCCTCAGCTGCTGGGCAAGACGACGCCGGACCGGGCCGAGTCGGTGCGCAACGACCACGGCGGCACGGTGAAGAGGCCTCTGCTGACCAGCAAGCAGAGGCTGAGCCAGAACGGTCTGCCAATCAGGAGACCCCCTGGAGTGGGAGCGCCGCCCGTCAAGGTACACGCCTCTCTTCTTTTTATATTCAGCTTTTTAGCTATTTAAATGTATAAAACATATTAGAAACCCTTTACAAGGACGGTTTAGTAGCAGCTACGCCCAAAACTAACTGAGCGAAACGTTGGCTCAAGTGCTATCAGACCGCATCTCAAACCTCAGAATGAACATATTCTCTTCCGTTATAACATTTATGTTTTTTTTTTAACGATCATATTTTTCGGTCTTGTCCCCTTTTGCAGAAAAAGCCCAAACTATTGGGGAAGGACCACGGCATGACCGAGGTCGGCAAACACAGCACCAGCACTGAAACGATGTTCTTCGAGAAGGTCGGTGTCGTTTATTTAAAGTCCTGCAGAGACGAGACGACGACACACACACACACACACACACATAAATGAAGTCGCCGCTTCAAGGGAATAACTGAAAACACTTATTTTCCAGGTGAAGAAGGCTCTGCGGAGCTCCGAGGCGTACGACAACTTCCTGCGGTGTCTTCACATTTTCAACCAGGAAGTGATCTCTCGCGCCGAGCTGGTCCAGCTAGTCATCCCGTTCCTCGGGTGAGTTTAAAGATGCACTGCATTGCCTCCATAGATGTACTGTCATATTGTATGGTGCTGAAAAGTATATATATATATATTAAAATGTATTATATTGCAGTTTTTTTACGTATCGTAGAATATAATACACACACCGTTACATACTTGTGAATAGATACCGATTCAGAAATAGTTTTGTGTAAATAAATATATAATTAAATACAAACTTTTAATTTAATTTCCCTTGAAAGAAAATGTACAAATATTGTTCTTAGATGGGAAGGAAAACCCCAAAAATATTATTAAAAAATTGTTGGAATTTAAATTATCGAGAGACATTTTTCTGCAGGATTTGCAATACAAAGAAAATAAAAAAATATAAACAATAAAAAAAACAAGGTGCAAAAACCTCGTCCATAACATGTAATTCTAATATCCACTGCAATCTGTACCCCCCCCCCGGGCTGCAGTCTCTTTTTCTATTTTTCTTTATTTCACACGCGCGCACGTTGTTTATGATTTGACAGAAAATTCCCGGAGCTCTTCACGTGGTTTAAAAACTTCCTGGGCTACCGGGAGTCGAGCCACGGGGAGTCGAGCCACGCCGAGAGTTTGCCCAAGGAGCGCGCGACAGAGGGCATCGCCATGGAGATCGACTACGCTTCCTGCAAGCGGCTGGGCTCCAGCTACAGGGCGCTGCCCAAGAGCTACCAGCAGCCCAAGTGCACGGGGAGGACGCCGCTGTGCCGAGAGGTGAGTCGACGAGGGCGTCGTCGTGGTTACGCTGGGCTGCTAGTGGAGTCGATGGTGTGCACGTAGTCGAGTCTGTGATCTGTGACGTCTCCACACTCTCGTCACGCGACGCTTGAAATCTGAGCAGATGCTGTTTACTTTCTGCTTGTAGCGTCAGACGGAGTATTCATAACTTAGTGTTTGTTTGTTTTTGTTTTTACTTGCACGAAGGAGCTGGTGAGCAAAAATGAACTAAATGGGGGTTATTTTATTTTTTTAAATGACAATGGGGGTGGTACAAGTCATCCAATCTGTGTATAACACCGTTATTCAATAACAAATGATAATAATTTGGCAATTAAACAAAATAGTGCAATATTTTTTTTTATTTGGTAAATCACTTAATTAAGCATTCAGTCTAAAAAAAAGTTAATAGAGCGTACGGTTAGTTTCTCACACTTTTTTTTGGTCTAATTGTCAAAAATAATTTAAAGCTTTTTTTTAAATGACAATTTAACGAAGCAGGAAAGCAGCAAACTCTCACATTTAAGAAAAATAGCCACACCTCCTTTTACACCTGATTATTTCTTACAGCATCAATTAGAAAACATGAGCGTGTGTGTTCAATCGGCCTGAAACATTCAATGCTTTTATCAATACGACTCGTCTTCCTGCTCTCTGTGTTGTGAATGAGAGCTTTTACACAACGGCTTTCCTTTTTAAAAACACTTCTGAATGTTTTCCTGCAGGTTCTGAACGACACGTGGGTCTCGTTTCCATCGTGGTCTGAAGATTCGACATTCGTGAGCTCCAAGAAGACTCAATACGAGGAGCACATTTACCGATGTGAGGACGAGCGCTTCGAGGTGAGGAAGTCAAAAAGAGTGCAGAACATTTTATACAGATGATAAAAACCACACGGTGTCATTAATCCGACTGCGCCGCCCGCTCCAGCTGGACGTGGTGTTGGAGGCCAACCTGGCCACGATACGAGCCCTGGAGACGGTGCAGCGGAGGATGTCCCGCATGTCGGCGGAGGAGCAGCTGCGCTTCAAGCTGGACAACTCGATGGGCGGCTCCTCGGAGGTGATCCACCGCAAGGCCATCCAGAGGATATACGGGGACAAGGCCCACGACATCATCGACGGGCTCAAGAAGAACCCGGCGGTGTCGGTCCCCATCGTGCTGAAAAGGTGAAAAGTCTTTTAACGGCTGTTTTTGTTTTTTTTTTGTTTGTTTTTTTACGATTTTGATGTTCTCGCGGTTTGAGCTTCACTTTCCTTCTTTCCTTCCGTGCTTCAGATTAAAAATGAAAGAGGAGGAGTGGAGAGAAGCCCAGAGAGGCTTCAACAAAATCTGGCGGGAGCAGAACGAAAAGTATTACCTGAAGTCGCTCGACCACCAAGGCATCAACTTCAAGCAGAACGACACCAAAGTGCTGCGTTCCAAGACCCTCCTCAACGAGATCGAGATGCTGTACGACGACGTGAGTGAACTGGGAAGGCGTGTGTGTGTGTGTGTGTGTGTGTGTGTGTGTGTGTGTGTGTGTGGCGTTCAAAACTACACACTACGAATATAAAATACAGATAATAATAGAAATGTTCCTAAAAATAAGAGTAAAAGATCCAATTAAAATGTGCAGAAGTAAATAAAAGTAGTAGAAAGAGAAAAATGAGTTCTTGGAGTATAGGAGCTAAAAGAGGTTCTTGCAGTTTCATAAAGAGTTAAAAAGTCAAATATATGAATGTGCGCTGTGATTAGGAACTTTGTTCTTTAAATAAAACAACCTCACGTCTTTTTTTTGGGTGCTTTCCGAATGCACAGTGAGAACGATTATGCATTACGCCCTATACAGTGGACTCAAAGTATCCCACAATGCATTGTGAAAGGTTGTGTACAGCCTTTCACCAAGCAGGGAGAGAGGGAGAGGGAGGGAGAGACTGACTCATCACAACACAAACAGCCACAAAGTGCTTTGTATTTATTTACTAATTTGGGATAATGTGCTAATTACCTCCCCGGTTGCAACGGCGGCGCACACCGCTTTACTGCTTCTGTTTTTACCTTTCACAATAAAAGCCCTGGACGTGTTTGCAAGCGTCACAGTTTACCAGTGAAACCCAAATACACAGAATGCATCCGTCTAATAAGAGGAACGCCTCGATCTTCTCCCGTGTGTGTGTGTGTGTGTGTGTGCGTGTGTGTGTGTGTGTGTCCCGCAGCGCCAGGAGCGAGCGTCGGAGGACGCCACCACGCCGCCGCCGAGCGGCGCGCACATGACCCAGACCTACGACGACAGCCAAATCCTGGAGGACGCCGCCGCCCTCATCATCCACCACGTCAAGAGGCAGGTGGGCATCCAGAAAGAAGACAAGTACAAGATCAAGCAGATCATCCACCACTTCATCCCCGACATGCTGTTCGCGCGGCGCGGCGAGCTCTCCGACGTCGAGGAGGACGAGGACGAGGAGGAGGAGGACGAGGAAGACACGGACCCGGACCCGGACGGACCCAAGAAGCACAACGGCCTGCCGGGCGGCAGCCCGTCCAAGTCCAAGCTCCTCTTCGGCAACGCGGCGGCGCAGAAGCTGCGCGGCGGCGGCGCCGACGACGCCTACAACATGTTCTTCGTCAACAACTACTGGTACATCTTCCTCCGCCTCCACCACATCCTCTGCTCACGCCTGCTGCGCATCTACGGCCAGGCCGAGCGGCAGATCGAGGTGGACGCCCGCGAGAGGGAGTGGGAGAGGGAGGTGCTGGGCCTCAAGAGGGAGAAGAGCGAGAACCCGGCCATCCAGCTGAAGATGAAGGAGCCGAGTGAGTGAGAACCAGAATCGGGTCAAATTGTGTTACGAAGGTTTTTTTTTTTGTTTTAATTCCAATCCACTAACTCGTCTCTGCCTGCAGTGGACGTCGACGTGGAGGACTACTACTCTGTGTTTCTGGAGATGGTGCGTAACCTGTTGGACGGCAACATGGAGCCGACTCAGTACGAGGACTCCCTGAGGGAGATGTTCACCATCCACGCCTACATCGCCTTCACCATGGACAAGCTGATCCAGAGCATCGTCCGGCAGGTCGGCGCACGCCACATTCTCTCGATTTTTTTATGTAGCTCGGACATAGTTTAGAAGTTTAAAAGTGGTGATCTCTTATTGGTTAATTATTTTTACACAACTCACCTGCAGTGTCTTAAAAAATGTCGGGTTTTTTTTAGTTTTTTTTTTAAAGGCTGTTTTCTCTAAATAAGTTTACGCTTACTTTCATACTTTTCATTTCCTAAATATATCTTGGAAGGTTTTTTTTTTTTTTTTTTTTACAGAGTTTTGTTCAGATATCATTTAAACAACTTTTTATTACTAAAAACATGGAGAAAAAGAGCTTCTTTTTTTTTTTTATGACTATTTAGTTATAACCGTTGACTCTAATATGTCAACACAATGAAACAAATATTGAACCTGGCTTCATCCAATGTTCAGATTTCTGCTCAGGAAATAAGATAATACTTAATTTTCATATTTAAACAAAAACATTTCAGAAAATCTTGCGACACAAAAAAACAAAATCCTAATGAAAGAAACTCAACTCGGGTTAGATTTTTGTTGCGTTTCCCCATTTTACTGTGAAAATAACAATAACAACAACCTAAATGTGAGCTCCTGTGCATCGGTTCAAACCACCTGTCGTCCCTCCACAGCTGCAGCACCTCGTCACGGACGACGTGTGCTCGCGGGTCACCGACGTGTACCTGAGCGAAGGCGCCAACAAAGCCACCGGCGGCTCGCTGTCCACGCAGACGTCCCGGGCGCCGGCGGAGGGCGCCTACCAGCGCAAAGTGGAGCAGCTGATGTCGGACGAGAACTGCTTCAAGGTACGAAGCCGAACCCCCCGACGACCGTCCCGTCTGCGCGGAACGCTTTTTTTTTTTTTTTAACTCACTTTTTTTATTTAGTTTTCAACAACAAACAATATGTATTTTCATACAGTCGTTCCTGTCAATTTTTCAGTTGTATGTCTTGGTTCACATGATATTCAGGTACAGTGTACAAGACAAAGAACAACAAACATCAAAGGTGATCATTCCAAGAATGAAAAGAAGAGGAGAAATGAGGATAATGAAAAGATTGCATTAAATAGAAATTAAATACAAATGATACAAATGAAATAAAATAATTAATTTGAATAATGATTGTCCACTCCTGAGTGTATGTGCTATATATGCTTTTCATAGAGGATTGTGTATGATGTGTGTGTGCCCAGAGACAGTTAACACGCGGAACGCTTTTTAAAAATGTATTTTAAAAGGTTGTTCCTCCTTCTTGTTTAGTTGATGTTCGTGAAGAGCCGAGGAGCCGTCAGTCTGTCCATGGAGCTGCTGGACACGGAGGAGGAGAACTCCGACGAGCCGGCGGACGCAGAGGTACGTCAAATATTAATGCTGCCGGGCCACGGTGGTTTGAATTTTAAAGTCTCTTTTTTTAAGAAAGATGGAAGATTTCTTTCCTCCCTTCTTCCCGTTGGATGGCGTCTCTCACAATCTGTATAAGACATTATAATAAATCCCTTCTGGCCGAAGCAATCGCACGACTATATAACTCCGTTACGCTGTTTGTCTGCTCACTTCTTTGCGATATTGTTAATATTTTTGTACATCTTGTGCATTCTCATATTTTGATATTGCTTCACTTGTATGTATAAATTAATAAAGTAAACTATCTATCTTTCTATTAGCGTATCAGTATTCAGCCGTGTGAGAGCAGAGCGGCGTCCGTGAGCTCACCGGCAAGGCACGCTCACGTGCGCTCACGTGCGCTCACGTGCACTAAAAACACGCTTAATGGCGACAGCTGTGTCAACAAAGAAAGGAGAAGCTCTGATAACACCCAGAGGGAGAGAGAGGTTATGCTCTCCTTATGTAGACGTTCCTCTGCTCGCGTTACAGAAGGTAGAAGGTCGCGTATGTTTCACCTTTTTTAATTATTTTTTTATAACAATAAGAATCTCTTTGTGTCGTTTTTTTTCCTCTTTTTTTTTTTTAAGCCAGTAAAGTAGAAAAGCTCTGCACCAAAATGATAAACCAGAAAGAAAAGATGACATCTGAGAGATTTTTTTATTTTTTTTTTACTCGTTCCAGAAGCTGAACTATTCATATTTTTATCTTTATAAATCTTATAAATAGGCGCTTTGTGTCGCTCGCCTCAGCGACGTCTACGTCCCCAACAACGAGTCTGAAGGACTAGTTTAATATATATATCTGCGCTAATCTTGTGTTGGGCGATTTATACATTTATTTATATATTTTATGCCTGAACGCACCATCCTGTAACCCGAGCTTCCTGAGATCGCGTACTCGCCTGAATATGACGATCGTTTACTTCACGCGGTGGAAAAACCTCTTAATATCACAAATCCTGCCCGGCGACAACCCGCGCGTTCAGCTTTTATTTTGAAGGACCATCCGCGTGCTTCCATTGACCTTCTGTTTCTTCTGCTCCCTCCCTCCACAGAGGTGGTCCGTCTACGTGGGCCGGTACCTGAACTCCGACTCTGCGTCCCCGGAGCTGCGCGAGCACCTGTCCCAGAAGCCCGTGTTCCTCCCCAGGTGAGGCCTCCCCCCCCCCTCCCCCCACCCACCCACCAGCCATGTGTCCTCTTGTCTGCATACTTTCTGTCCCCGAGGCTGTAGTCGGGACAACCAGCTGCCAAAACCCAAACTGGTGTTTCAGAGATAGAGAACGGTGGCACTTCTGCACAAGCCCGACGTAGGAAGCTCTTTCTGACAGTTCTGGGCTTAAGAACCGCCCCCTTTTTTTTTCTTCTTCTTTTTTCCCGGGACAAACGACGAGGGTTTGGCGAGGTTTATTTACACAACAACAACAACAACAACAAAAAAACAGAAGAAAAAGATAAAGCGAGTGGCGACGCGCTCGAAGAACGAACGCCCTCTCTCCCGTCTGTAAAGAATCTCATCGGCTGTGAACGTTTTTGTTTTTTTTTGTTCTCGTTTTTCTGTCATCTGCCTCACACGAAAGATTGCACTTTACACGGCCATCTTTTTAAAAAGAGAAAAATAAAATAAAATAATGGAATTTATTTATTCATCGATTCAGTTCCTTTTTAACGGGGAATTTTTATTTATTAATAGCAAAGGTTTTTAAAAAAAAAAAAAGATTTAAAAAAAGAAAAATGCTTCTTTTTTTTTGGGCTTGATCGTGTTATTATTCTTTTTTTATTTTTTGTTGAAATTTCCAGCCTGGCAGACGGGGGCTCTAAAAAAAAAAAAAAAAAAAAAAAAAAAGGAGTTATTTGGTTTGATTATCTCCATATTGTATCGAAATTTTCTGATTTTCATTGTGTAACATAAGAACAAAAAAAAAAAAAAAGTGATTTGAATGCACAAACTGAAAAGCAAAACAAATGGGTTCAACCTCGCTTTCTTTTTTTTTCATTTTTCTACGATGTCTTTGACCTGAGTTTGAGAGACTGAAGCTGTTGTGTTGGACCTCGGGGAGACTTTGTTCACAGAGGGCAGCGACGCGGTTTCCCTTTTCTACCTTATCATGCCCTTTCCTGTTTTGTGATTGTATCCCAGATCAAAGGGTCCTGTATTTGACTGTAAATGTTCAAAATGTCCATTTTGTTCCAAGTCTGCTATAATACTCAGTGTTACGTTTGTAATGATTTTCAGGTGGGAAAACGACGCACTTCCATCCCCCCCCTCTCATCGCAACTCTTTTGTTGTGGGGGGTGTGAGGGTGAGGGGTGTTTTAATTTTTCCACCGGTTCGACAGACATTAAGTGCTCAATAAGTTTTTAAAAACTCTGGTCAAGCACATTATCTGCAACACTTGTACAGAGCAGTAGGGTTTGTAAATAAAATGATTGTCTAAATTGTATGTTCATGTTGGCGTGTTTCTTTTCCTCCGTTTCATCGTCTCCGAGGTGACCATCAAACATGTCGTTAAAAAAATACTGCATATTACCTTCTTTTTTTTAAATTTTTTTTTTTAATATATCTTCTTTTTTTCAACCCATTGCATAAATCTGGTGCTATGATTTATCAGTGGGTCACCCACTTCTTTTTTTTAATTTTTTCCCCATCAAATCTATGAGAGATCAGCAGCACGAGCGTCTTCAATGGCAGCAAAAAAAAAAAAAAACACACAAAAAAAAAACACCCCAAAAACAAAAGTTTTTGTTTTCCAGTCGTTGGGTCTCCATCTCATGATCATGACACTCTGTGCGTTGTTTCGGGGTGAAAAGTGTAAATGTGCACGTCAACGTATTTTCTCGGCTCATATTTTCTTCCCATCGGGCAGGAATTTATTTGTTCTTCCTGTTTGCTAACAGTTTTTTTTATTTTTTAAATTGGCCTCACTGTCTTTTTAAGTGGAGCTCCCCCCCCAAAAAAAATATGTTTGAGTCCCCCCCCTCCCTCTCCCCCGCTCACCTGTACCCCTCAGTGGTAAGTACACATTTAAAACTTTCATTCAGGTGGGGTGAGTCGTTGCATTTTATTTTATTACCTGCAAAAAAAAATAAAAAAAATACATATTTATAGAAAATCGTCAACTTCCAATTTAAAAAAAAAGAAACCTTGTTTATCTTTTTAGATTTGAAACTATGTGAGATATATTACGACCGCTGCCTCTGCTGCTCTTATAGATCCACTTTTACCTCCAATGATTTGACTCCCAAATCTAATTCAGTCACTCGGTGAGTTACAATGCATGGGTTTAAAAAAAACAACAACAAAGACAACTACTTGTTTTAAAGGGACAGTCCGCGCAAATGTTTTTGACTTTATCGCAAATTATCCTCAGTGTGTTGAACCTAATCTGTGTCAAGTTAATAAAAACAAGATTTTGTAAATTTTTTTACAAATATTTGTGTGAACTTTCCCTGTAAATGCTTCTTTTTAAAAAAAAAAATTTAATTTGTATTTATAATATTATTATTTTTTTGTGTGTGTGTGTGCGGAGTATTCAGAAGAAATATATATTTATAAATGTATTTTATTTGTTGTTTCATCATCCGTCAGCGTTACTCACTTCCTGTTGGTTTGTTTTGGGCCTCCAGGAACTTGCGGCGTATCCGGCGGTGCCAGCGCGGCTGGGAGCGCCTGCAGCAGGAGAGGATGAACAAGGCGCCTTCGGACGCGCCGCGGGACTCCGACGGCGGGCTGAAGATGGAGTGCATGTTCAAGCTCAACTCCTACAAGATGGTGTACGTCTGCAAGTCGGAGGACTACATGTACCGGCACACGGCGCTCACGCGGGCCCATCAGGTAGGAACAGGAAGTGGACGCCGTGTAGATGTCCGTCGGCCATTTTTATTGAGATGTGAATAGAGTAAGAAATTATAATAATAGATTAAGATTTCCTACGTGTATTTCTTACATTAGGACACTCATTATTTGTATTACAGGGAAATGGTGTTTAAATATGCAAATTCTGCATCATCTTATATGTGCTCATTTGCATACATTTCCAGAACAGACAATTAAGCATAAGATAAAGTTTTTACAGAGAGGTTTTATGATATCTCTTTTGTTTCACTCCATAAATACTGTCTACAGGTGTAAAAATAATTATTTCCTCCATGTTTTTATTAATAAATGTAGTATAAATGAGTCTCTGAGTGCTGTGTGAACAAACCCCTCTGCATAAAGCTTCATAATATCTAGTTTTTATTAATAAATGTAGTATAAATAAGGCTCTGAGGCTCAAAACAACTGGTGGCTGAGCTGTGTGGTTCTGGTTCTGTTTCCCAGTCCCAACAGCGGGTCAACACGCGCCTGCACAGGCGCTTCCACGCCTGGCTGGACGTCTGGGCCGGAGAGCACGTGACGGCCGACATGTCCGCCGACAGCCGCGAGTGGCTGATGGGCGAGAGGCGAGAGGGCCTGCTGCCCTGCAGCACCACCCGCAGCCCGGAGGTCCTCCACTACATCGGCGTGAACAAGTACCGGGTGAAGTACAGAACTCTGTAGTCCGGGACGGAACCGTTCCTCCACACCACGACTGACCTGCCCGACCACCGCTCCGCTCCTCCGACCTGCTGCCGGAGTCGGATGTCGAAACACAGGAAGTTGGTGCACACTTTTCACGCTCGCGCTGCAATAAAAAAAATTTAAAAAAACGCCCGTCCCAGAAATCCCGATGAGATATATATATATATATATATATATATATATATATATATATATATATATATATATATATATATATATATCTCCACACAACGTGTGGATTATAACGAGAAAACGCTTCGTCGTCTTTTTGGAGGAATTCACAGTTTAAACGACGTTTAAAATAATGCGACGTCATTTTACAGGAAATCCATGTAAACTCGAAAAAGCCTGCGAATGTTTTTGTTTGTTTGTTTGTTCGTTCTCGTTTCCCGGTGGTGACGGTGCAACGAGGCACGATAATATATTCTCCGGCGACCGCTGGTTCGATGCTCGGCAGCCGTACGATGCCAGCTGTGTATATTGTGTACAATAATTTATGACCGCCCCCCCCCCCCCCCCCCCCCCCCAAAAAAAAAACCAACCTTCTGTGTAAATATGTAGTTTATATCTAGATCTTTTTTCTTTCTTTCTTCTTTGTATCGGATGTCATGGACGTGTCGCGTGCTTCAAAAGACACACACACACACACACACACACGCTGAGTATCATTCTTTAGCTCGAGGTCGCAAAACTTTTTTTTTAAATTTTTTTTTTTACCAAAGGATGTTTTTAGAGACCTTTTTGTGGTTCATCGTGTCGTCTTTAACGTCTTTTGTTTTGAAAAACGTCTAATTTTTCCGCGTTTCTGTGCGTTTCTACCTGATTTGAATGTAGCCGAAAACATAATTTCTCTCTTTTTTTTTTTTTTTTCCTGTTCAGTATTTGTCCGTTTTTTTTCTAAAGTACCAAACGGTACTTTTTCCTCGTATTTAAACTTTTACCAAATGGTAAGAATCTGATCGCCGATGAACACTTTTCATGTTCAGACTGCCGTGTGGGAAAAGTCCATCTTTGAGCTGTCGGACGTGTTTTAAGGATTAAGAAGACGAGCGAGCAATAATACTTCCTTTTAGACGCAGAAAATACAAAATGTGAATATTGTATTCCCTTTAAAAAAAAACAGAAGGAGAAAAAAGAGCCTTTTTCTCGTCTGCCGTTTGTTTTACAAGACTGGAATCGAACCCCCGTACATCTTGTGGGTTTACGTCACATATTTATCACGCTGAGCGAGCGGCTTGTTCTCAATCTTTTAACTTTAGGAACAACGTTGTCGTTTTTTTTTTTTTTTTTTTTTTCCACGTTGGCGATCGAACCGAGCGGGACGGAAGCGAACGCACCAAAAGTTCACCGCCGACACGTAACCAGCTACGGACAATCTGGGGAACAGTTTATTACTTTTTATTTTTATATTTACTGTGTTTTTTAATGAGCGCCACAGGAAGTCCCCGGGGAGATGATTGTACATAAAGACATATCGCTTGTACCTCGTTTTAATGTCTCTTCCCTTGACTTTTATGATGTTGTACATGAGTGTTAGTCTGGTGTTTGGCATTAAACTCTCTCTTCAAATAGACGGAAACGCAGTCCACCACTTCCTTTTGTACTTTCTGTGATCGTGTTTGTAAGATATTTATATTTTTATATATTATATATTCAATATATATATATTTCTTTATTTAATAATATATTTTTTTAATGTAATATATATATATTTATTTAATTTATATTTAATATATATATATACTTATTTGATTTATATATTTATTTAATTTATATTTAATATATATATATATACTGTATATTTTTATATATTTATTTATATATTCATTTAAAAAAAAAAAAAAAAGTTCTAAGGTCTACAGCATGAATTCAACGACGCGACACAAAGACATCATCATTTGATCATTTAATTTCCAAATGCTGGAAAAGAAATTGTACAAAAAGATGTCAAACGGAAGAAGAAAAAATACATTTTGTGAACATTTCTCACGCTGTTTTTGGTCGGAGGGGATTTGAACCCGCGGACCTTCGGGCTACACTCGTACGTAGATCCGTGTGCACACCACGTCGTCGGCTCCAAAGGTCTGAAACGAGAAAGAAGTCCCGTCTCCTGTAATTCATATCACACGTGTCGGTTTTTAAACTCTAAACTCAACGACTTTCTGATTAGCATTGAGGGGTCAAAGGTCACTGTGAGCTCACAAAACACGTACTTGGCCAGTTAAGTAATTTATATACTAATTATCATTTCACACTAAATGTCTAAAGGGGTTTAAATGACCGGTTCCCAGCGGCTCACAGTGATTGGCCCTTCTAAGCCCCCCTTCTACGCTGTGATTGGCCTGGTCTGCGTTTCAGGGGCGGGACCTAATGAAAGGTCAAACTCTAGTTTCCTTCACAGCGTTGAGTGACGTGACCTCAGCCTCCAGACATGTTAACCTCTTAAAATTAAAATAACGCACTAATTAAATTGTGATGATGAGGGAATGTCGGTTAAATGACGGGACGGCTGGGAATGTGCCCGACCCCTCCCTCGCTGGCATCGACCCTGTGACCTGATGCCGGCCTGTCACTCCTCCGTGGTCCACGCCCTCATCCTTTAAAGACCTGAATTACAGCGTCTGGTGTCACGGATGTTTATCCACACCCTCATTTGGCATAACAACTAGAACACGAGTTGTCTTTGGCTTTGGGTTCAGGACATTTCTGAGGAAGTACGTAACATCATTTTTTTTTTTTGGGGGGGGGGGGATATATTGATCAGAATGTGTTGACGTTTTCACATCTGGCGTCGCCACCCAGTTATGGCCTCTCGACCACCGGTCTGGTTTCTGATAACGTCCCCCATCATCGGGGGGGGGGGGGATTGTGTATATTTAATATTTAAGGGATCTATTGGTAGAAGGATGGAATATAACAAAATACCTGATAATTATCTTTGAAAAAATATAGTCATTACTTTCTTGATTAATCAAGCAAATGGTAAAGAAGTGTCTGTAGTGTGTTTGTGTTTTTGCAACCAGCGAGGGGAAGTGACCATATATGGACTGAGGAGGAGTCTCTGGTAGCGACCTGTCAATCACAAGGTGGCCCCGCCCATACCCTTCATTACGGCCTATTAGACTCTTAATGGATATTCAGAAAACTACAACTCCGCCTGAGCGGCGTGTGTGTCTGTTTCTAGTCTTGATGCTAAGCTAATCTAACCGGCTGCTGGTTGTCGCTTCATATTCATAACTAACGTCTCCTTTTATAACACCCCCCCCCCCCCCCCCCCAAAAAAAAAGGCCGCCTCCCACTTTGCAAAACATCTGTTCGTTGGTCTGCTGAGAGACGTTTTGGGACGATTTTAAAAGAAGGAAAAAACGCAGAGAAGCATTTTTCTTTCTGTCTGAGTCTTTTGAGTCTGCAGCTGCGTGAGGAACCCCCCCTCCCCCCCCCCCCCCCCCCACCCCCTTTATTCATGACACCACTAAAAGCCGCTCACCAGTACGAGCTCGTCCCCGTTGAGCTCTCGGGTCCAGAAGGTCTTCGGCCCGCTGCCGCTCAGGAGAGTCTGTTTGCAGTAGATCTTGTTTTCTGCTTCCCACGAGGCCGAGCTCTAAAGAAAGAGCACTTCAATGAGGCATGACCCTGCTGCTAGACTTCTATACAACCAGAGGAGTCGCCCCCTGGTGGCCAGGAGAGAGAATGCAGCTTTAACACATGACGCATAGACTTCTATACAACCAGAGGAGTCACCCCCTGGTGGTCAGGAGAGAGAATGCAGCTTTAACAAATGAAGCATAGACTTCTATACAACCAGAGGAGTCGCCCCCTGGTGGCCAGGAGAGAGAATGCAGATTTAACACATGAAGCATAGACTTCTATACAACCAGAGGAGTCGCCCCCTGGTGGTCAGGAGAGAGAATGCAGCTTTAACACATGAAGCATAAACTTCTATACAACCAGAGGAGTCGCCCCCTGGTGGTCAGGAGAGAGAATGCAGCTTTAACACATGAAGTATAGACTTCTATACAACCAGAGGAGTCGCCCCCTGGTGGTCAGGAGAGAGAATGCAGCTTTAACACATGAAGCATAGACTTCTATACAACCAGAGGAGTCGCCCCCTGGTGGTCAGGAGAGAGAATGCAGCTTTAACACATGAAGCATAGACTTCTATACAACCAGAGGAGTCGCCCCCTGGTGGCCAGGAGAGAGAATGCAGCTTTAACACATGAAGCATAGACTTCTATACAACCAGGGGAGTCGCCCCCTGGTGGCCAGGAGAGAGAATGCAGCTTTAACACATGAAGCATAGACTTCTATACAACCAGGGGAGTCGCCCCCTGGTGGTCAGGAGAGAGAATGCAGCTTTAACACATGAAGCATAGACTTCTATACAACCAGAGTCGTCGCCCCCTGGTGGTCAGGAGAGAGAATGCAGCTTTAACACATGAAGCATAGACTTCTATACAACCAGAGGAGTCGCCCCCTGGTGGTCAGGAGAGAGAATGCAGCTTTAACACATGAAGCATAGACTTCTATACAACCAGAGGAGTCGCCCCCTGGTGGCCAGGAGAGAGAATGCAGCTTTAACACATGAAGCATAGACTTCTATACAACCAGGGGAGTCGCCCCCTGGTGGCCAGGAGAGAGAATGCAGCTTTAACACATGAAGCATAGACTTCTATACAACCAGGGGAGTCGCCCCCTGGTGGTCAGGAGAGAGAATGCAGCTTTAACACATGAAGCATAGACTTCTATACAACCAGAGGAGTCGCCCCCTGGTGGTCAGGAGAGAGAATGCAGCTTTAACACATGAAGCATAGACCTCTATACAACCAGAGTCGCCGCCCCCTGGTGGTCAGGAGAGAGAATGCAGCTTTAACACATGAAGCATAGACTTCTATACAACCAGAGGAGTCGCCCCCTGGTGGTCAGGAGAGAGAATGCAGCTTTAACACATGAAGCATAGACTTCTATACAACCAGAGGAGTCGCCCCCTGGTGGTCAGGAGAGAGAATGCAGCTTTAACACATGAAGCATAGACTTCTATACAACCAGAGGAGTCGTCCCCTGGTGGCCAGGAGAGAGAATGCAGCTTTAACACATGAAGCATAGACTTCTATACAACCAGGGGAGTCGCCCCCTGGTGGCCAGGAGAGAGAATGCAGCTTTAACACATGAAGCATAGACTTCTATACAACCAGGGGAGTCGCCCCCTGGTGGTCAAGAGAGAGAATGCTCACATTACCTTACACTTTCTGCCGTCCACCGTCTCCTCGTTGAACTCCTCCCCAACCAGGAAGTTGATCTCCGTGGTGCGGACCGTGGTCGAAGTCTTGATGTAGAAGTGCTCGCCGTTCTGCCGTATCTCCACGTGGGGCTTGGACGCGGCCGCCATCGCCACCTTCCTCAGCATGGCGTTCACGCCTGAAAACACGCACAACGTGGCGTTGCCTGTGAGGCTACAGGTTGAACATCAAAGCTGCAGTGTCGGGGGGGAGGTGGCGCCCTCTAGTGGTGAGGTGGCAGTTAGCAACCAAGTGATGCTCTCTATCTAGATACTTGTATTTAATTATTTTTCCTCTTCTTAAACATGCTGCTGAACTTTAATATAATATTTACAAATATACACGTTCTGCTGTCTTTTCCAAAAGTTATGAACAGCACATTTTAAAGGTGCGCCGTGGAGGATTTGGCGCCACCTAGTGGTGAAACCTCTCCCGTGTGCCTAAAGAAATGTGAATCCGTATCTAGAGTGTTTGGTTTGTCCCTTCTGGGCTACTGTAGAAAAATGATAACCACAACAACCCCTATTTAAGGTGATTAAACACACATTAAACATCCTTATTAACATTGAATATATAAATAAAAAATGTCCGCCAATAGATTCCCCTAAAGGCTGCACACTGTTCCTTTTTAAAAGAGTGCTGACTCGTCTGTAAAGTGCGATGACCTAATGCACATAAATCCCATTGTTCCCCACCTATTGTCACTAATTACAAGACCTACTTTCTCCATAAAAGAAGCAAAAAATTCCTGTTTTTAGAGATTTAAACGCGGCTCCTCAACCAGAATGATCACGTTGAGCATGAAGCAGTTGGTTTCAATATAAAAAGGAAAAAGGAGACGAGGTGACGAGGTGACGAGGGGGGAGGAATGCAGCTTTTGTTTAGCTCTCCTGGAGATCGTGATGGATCCCGTCCTCCAAAACGAGTGGAAAAGCCATTAACTCTTTTCCGTCTCTCACACGTCGTTTTAAAAAAGAACAAAAAGGGACGACAATCAGAAGAGAGAACGCAGCAAGAATAAACAGAAAAGTGTCTTCGTCCCGTAATTAAAACCAGCTTCTTTTTTTTTTTTTCATACTTTGGAACCAGCCGTGGGAAACGTGTCTATAACTATATTTAGATTATTATTGTAGATTGATGGAGCTGAAACGAGATACATTGGTTTGGTGGAAACGTGGTTTATAATAATAATAATAATAATATTTATAGTGCTTTTTTTTAAGTTTGACACTTTTTTACAATTTTTTTGCACTTTTTAAAAATTATCTTTACATTTAAAAATCAATCAACTATTTACTTAAAATCAGTCAAAATGCAACTTGATCGCAGTTTAAATTGATCGTCAGGATAAAAGACCTCCAGATGTGTCCCTGGATAATTAAAATAACCCTTTTTTTTTTTTTAGAAGAAGAATAAAAGTAAAAAGATGAAATCGTTCTCACCGAGCGCTTTGAGCAAGTCTTCAAATTTCTCGCTGCTTTTCATTTTCCAGGTTCCGGCAAAATTGGGCATTTTTTCTCCGGCGGGTCTTTGAAATGTTTCGTCCGTCATTTTTTTTCTCCGTCTCCTCCGCTCCTTTTTCTACAGCCTCCTTCCTTCCCTCCTTCCTTCCCTCCTTCCTTCCCTCCTTCCTTCCCTCCCTCTCACTCACTCTCCTCCCCGTGTGCAATGATCCCACACAGCCGACCAAAACCCCCTCTCCCACTCATTAATCACACACACACACACACACACACACACACACACTCTGTCAGTGATTTATTCTCATTACCTGAATTATGGTTCATTTGGCTGGTTTCATGTCTCATGAGGTTTAGTAAAACCTAATGGTGCATTTACACACACATTTATTTCAGTATATTAATTATTATAAGTATCAGGCTTTTTTTATTTTTTATTATTCTTCTCCACAGATGTTCCATTTCCTTTTATATATATTAATTTGATCTCCTCCGGTTGCCGTGCAGACAATGTGGACATCTTGAACTTTTTCCTTTTTTTTTTTTACAGAAACAGTTGTTTTATCTTTGGTAGAAACTAGTTTCAGTGTTCATGAGGTTCATTTTTTAAATTGGGTTGAGCACAAGAACCCAGAGAGGGTTTGGGGGTAAATAAAACCCTAAATAATCTGCATGATTCCACTAGATTATTTATTTAGTTAGTTGTTTATTGATTGATTGACCCTTAAACATCTGCTGTAAAAACGACTGATACTTCAGGTAACCGGCGTGGCATGAAAGCATGGTGGAATTAGCCAACTAGCTAGCCAGCTGTCTGCTAGCCACTTCCACCATGCTTTCATGCTACGCTGATTTCCTTCGCTGTGACGAGTCTGAAGCATTAAGTTCTTAAACGTAGCCGATGGCCGCCAGAGAAAACACACACACACATACACACACACACACACACACACACACACACACACACACACCAGTCAGCTGTGTTTCCTCTCTCATCCATCTCGTTGACAAAGTGCCTTCTAGGCGCCGCGTGATAATTAATGTACGGAGCGGAGCGGCGAGCGATCCGTCATCGGGCCGCCGGGTCTCGAGCTTCACCTCTGAGTTGTTGTTGTTGTTGTTGTTTTTTTTGAGGAAAGTAAGTTTGTGATGAGCTTTGAGCGCTCTGCTTTTAAACTTTTATCTTAATACTATTATTATGTTTTTGAAAGGTTTATTCTGGCTTTAAATCCCTTTTTCAAAATAAGACTCAAAGAAATGCAGTTTTTTCTGCTTTTTTTATTCAAGAACATTTTTTAGTTTTATTCAAGTTAGATTTTCTCCCAGGTTCATTTCTAAAACGACAAAATGGAGCTTCCCGACTACCGTTTATTGTATTTTTCTTTGAGAATGCAATAAAATCCCCAAAAATGATTTATTTTGTTAGATTTCTGGGGTACATTTTCTCTGTCATGAATAAAAAATACAATTATAATTCCATGACAAATTTGCATTACAGGTCGAATTTCTTTATTTCACTTTTAATTGCCTAACGAATCATATTGTATTATTATTTTACTCGTTCCGTGTCATTTCACTAATGATCATCTTCAGGATCCAGAGGATGAAACTGGGAAAAACAAACAAGAAGTTTCTGGTGAGTTTTATTTTGTTTCTGTCCAGATGGAATTTAGGAAATGAAGCAAGTTGTCGTTCAGTGTTATTAAAACATGCCTTTTAAAAGATAATAAATGAATCTACGAGGTATTCCAGATTCATCAGGTGTTAAACAACGATACAAAATGTGCAGATTTAAAGGACGTTATTGCTTCATTTAAACAAACCGGTTCATCTGATAAGATTTTTAAGGAGAATTGATCATTTTTTTCAGCACCTTTCCAAAAAAGCAAGAAAAACTCTTCTTTTATTTTTGTACTTTAATGTCTAAATTTAAATGAGTTCATTGTTAAATGTGTAACTTTTGTAATTATGTAAAACATTCACCCTTTCTGATAAGTAAAAAAATACACAGAAGCAACTTCTAATATCTAGATATAATATCTCATTTTTAAAACTTAATACAATTTTATTTTCACCTTTTCCTCAAAAGCTTAAGTTACAAAGGAAAACTCTTGAACACAATAAAGTCGGGGGAAACTTCTTCTGTGGTCATAATCCTCCAAAACAAAAAGAAACTAAATTCCCCGAAGACGCATTATTTACACAATTAACCAGAAAAGACACAAATCACACGTTGTGCCGTAAAGTTTCACCGTTTACTTCTAAATTCATTTATTCACCCGTTTAAAAATCGCTGAAATATTTTTCCACAGCACGCAAGTATGTTACAGAAATTAGGATTAAATATTGTTCCGTACGTGGACACCGTTCTGCATGGTTGTTTATTTTGACTCTGTTAATTGACCCTTTCGCGAAGCCCCGCCCCCTCCCGCACTCAGAGCTCCGTTACCATGGAGCCCACACTGTCACTAACTGCACTTCCTGAATACATATTAGCTGACTTTTTTGGGGAAAGAAGAATCTACAACGTGTGTTTTTAAGTATGTGGATATATATATATAGACAGACGTGCTAGTTAATGATGGGCTAGGATTGGCCAATCGGCGCTCGAGGGGCGGGACTTAGCGAAGGGTCAATAAAACATACCGACAGCGCAGAGCTGATAAACATGATGAACAACGTCTTGACGCCTACTTTTTTTCTTTTCTTCCAAAATTTAAACAAAAAGCAAAAAAAGCTGATCTCGTCGGTCTCGATCACACGATGAAGGCAGCGATTTAAAGAAAAAGAAAAAAAGGCCAGAAGTTAAAAGATCAAAAGACACAGAAAGCCGGTTAAAGAGAAAACAAAGATTTGTTTCAGCACAAACAACCATCAAGTCCACTTGTATCCACGGCAACCGTGCTGAAACGTGATCTTATTTACTTATTTCCCTGTGGATGTAAAACATGCTCCGCGTCTGGTGTAAGCGATGTCAGTGTGTACCCGTAAGTCGTCATTGTAAATAAACCTCTTTCCTCCAGTGTTTTCAACGGGAAGTCCTTCGGGGGCTGAAACGTGGTCCCGCGGGGGTCTACCAGTGTCTCGAGTCCACCAGCTCCGGGCGCAAACTCAGCTTCTTCAGCGTCTCGTAGCCGACCACCATGACGACGGCCGTGGGCGTGGAGGAGATGATGCGCGCCGACAGTCCTTTGGTCAACCCCCAGCAGCCCTCCTCTCTGAGGAGCTGCCGGAAGGTCTCCACGACCGAAGACCGGCCTTCGACCTGGACGAGGAAACACACACACACACACACGGTACGATAAATAATATGTTTTATTGTGAATCACACCAAAGTGTGGAACAACACGTTTTTATTATTGTGCATAATGTTTTATTGTTATGGTCATGTTCAACCTTCAGGGTAAGAGCCTCTCGCTTCTGTAACTTACATCCTTCAATTATTACTCCTCTCAACATCTGTTGATTTTTGGCTCTTCTTCACGACTCGGCCCGTTTTATTGTTTTAAGAAGCAGAACCCGTCACAGCGTTTTGATTTCTGTCCCTGGACAGGAAACGCTTCCAGAAGAGTGACTTATTATATGAAGAAGAAAGCTGACTTAATTATTAACATTTGTAGCTTCAGCTATTGAGAAACATCTGACACGTTGTGCTTCGAGGCACTTTTTTTTTTTTCCGCCAGCTTTTCGAAGCTCTCGACCCCCCCGACCTCTGCTGATGGATGCACAGTGAGTACCTGCACTCTGGCTCGGACCACATCCATCGGGTTGGTGACGGTTGAGGCAGTAGCAGCCGCGAGAGGTCCAGCTATGGCTTGTAGAATGAGATGGGGGCAGTCACTGGGAGCCAGTTTAGAGAGTTGCTCTGTCGGAACATTAAAGACACTTGATTAACCACAAGGCGCGGACTGCTGGGTTAATTCTCCCTGCAGATGTATGAATGCACTGGGAACACTTAATACATGGCAAAACACAAACGTCGAGGTCTTTAACAGTGCAGCGCTTCTTTTTGTTATTTTAAAGTTTAGAAAACATGCGTTTCCCATTTACCTCCATAAAAGTGATAGAAAGGCCACCAGACGGCACTGTTTGGGATGTAAGTGAGTAGAGAAGCAACATATCCCCTGTAGAAGCCACGCAAACCATCGGCAGCAAAGATCTGAGCCATAATGCTCCTGGTTTGGCCGAAGACCTTCTTAGACTTTCCCGCGTCGGAATCGAGTTGAAAGCGCGTGAGGTGCTCCCCTCCCTTGAGGCCCTGCATCATGAGCTGCTGGGAGACGACGTCGATGGGAACGGTGATGCTCTGGGCGACCAGGGAGGCCGAGCCGCCCGCCACCAGTGACTTGACCGTGTTGTTGTCGGAGTACTGGGAGGTGTACTTCCTCACCAGCTCGTAGGTGGTGATGTAAGCCTGGCCCGAGATGAGCGTCAAGGTGTTGACCATGAAGCCGCGATACAGGCCCCGGACGCCCTCCGCCTGCAGGATCTTGAAGAAGGCGTCGAAGGTGCCGCCATAGAGGGATTTGCCCCTCTGCACCTGCAGCCGGGTGCGGATGAGCGTGGCCGGGTAGACGGTGGCCCGGATGGTCATCGTCATGAACACCCCGAAGGAGTAGAACTTCCTTTTGTCGAGGTCCTCCCACTCAATGATCTGGATGTTCCTTTTCTGCTGCATCCTGACAGCTGTAGGTGCCCCCTCATCAGACTGATTCCTGCATTCAAACACAGTACAGGTCAGTAAACCGAGAGAGTTTATTAGTTAATTGTTGACCTTGGAGATTGTAGTTTGATGTCTCACTGAAAACTGAGCAAACCTTCCTTCACTAAAGATAACAAGAGTATCATCGTCAGATAACTCGACCTAAATACTGCCGACGTGAAATGTAATCGCTTCTGTTTAAAACGTATAAAAGAAGTTGCTTTTAAAACACACATTCAGCCATTTAATGTCGGGTCGGATTCAACAAATTTGCTACTTGCATATTAGCAGATGGATACATTGCATTAATTGTAAAAATCATCCAACCAATCCAATGTTGTCATTTGATTTGAAACAACGGCCTCAAACAGGAACATTGAAACGCTAATTACTTGTATCAGAAAGGTATTGAGAACTGACAATGACAAATGTATTTCCTCTCACTTTATACCTGACATTGTCTTCTCCTTGAGCAACAATATTGATCTCCAGTTATCTTTGTGTGCGAGTTCAAAGGTCACGCGCCAGGAAAAACAAGCTCAATCTAACTGCCGAATTATTCCTCTGATCCTCTTCGAGCCACATTGTTGCTGTTACATATGTTGCTGTTACATACACATGCCACTGTTACATATGCTGCTGTTACATATATGATGCTGTTACATATGTTGCTGTTACATACACATGCCACTGTTACATATGTTGCTGTTACATATGCTGCTGTTACATATGTTGCTGTTACATATACATGCCACTGTTACATATGTTGCTGTTACATATGCTGCTGTTACATATATGATGCTGTTACATATGTTGCTGTTACATACACATGCCACTGTTACATATGTTGCCGTTACATATGCTGCTGTTACATATGCTGCTGTTACATATGCTGCTGTTACGTATGCTGCTGTTACATGTGTTGCTGTTACATGTGCTGCTGTTACATATATGATGCTGTTACGTGTGTTGCTGTTACATGTGTTGCTGTTACATGTGTTGCTGTTACATATGTTGCTGTTATATATGCCAGTTTATGAATTGACCCCCATAGGCGACACCCCGGTCAGAGGACACCTTGTTCCCGAGCAACAACACTTCATGTGAAACCAATGAAGTCCAAACAAAGACAAACACCGGGTGTTTTAATAATAATAAATAAAAACGTGCATGTTGTTAACAGGACATGCTCGCGTGGTTGGAGCTCGTGATAGCTAACGCTGAGCTAGCCCTGAGGTTATAGAGCGTTAGCAAGCACTTACCTCCTCGGACAGGTGTTTATTACAAGGTCACGTGCGGAATCTGTGTCAGACTTTGAACGTCATGTCAATCAGTCGATTACAATATGAATATACATAAATATATATAAGTGTAATTATGAGTAGCGTCCTTCAATTGCTTGTATACATAATGCAACGACGTACTCGCTAGCTACAGTCTTGCTCGTCGGCTTACTTCCTGTTCCCATTCAAAAAGCACGTGACTGTAACAACCAATCACACAACAGCTTCTTCTTCTTCTATTAAAAATCCAGCCACGCCGAATGCTTTGCGGTGCTCTGCTGCCGACCGCAGGTCAGCGTTATGTCGCTTTCAACCGCTCCTTCCGCATGAACTCCAACCAATGAGAGCAACGAGCTTCGGCCAATCAGAGACGCAGGAGGGCGGAGCTTACCGGTGAGCGTGAGAGGACCGTCAAACTGAAAGTAGCTAGCTCCGCCGGCCTACGCTAAATTATACCCATTTCACGCCAGGTAAAGTATTAGTATTTCATACTTCAATAAAGTGTTGTGATATTACATCATAAATATCAAAATCTAAGTACAGTTTGACTGCGTACAGCCAGAGGACTGCCTCTACTGTGAGCTAGCAAGCTAGGTGGCTAGCACGCTAAGATACTGCAGATTCATTCAGCAGCTGCTAGCTTAGCTTAGCTTAGCTTAGGGTCTGTGGATCTTAAACGATGCGTGTTGTTGTGAGTTTAGCGTTTCGTGCAAATACATTAACAGAGACTTTCTTACGTGTGTATATTCTTCAGATTATAGGGAAGGAATGTGTTTATTTCTGTATCCAGTTGACGCAGAAACAACTTCTTCTCAGTGTTTTGTTTTTTGCTGGTTGCTCCATGGATCTCTTTAACTTTTTGTTTTATTATTGCAGTGACAGTTTGAGCGACAGGAAAAGATGGTGAGGAGCTGTTTATAATCATGTATGTTCATCATATGCTCCTGCTTGTTTCTGTCGGCTCAATATCCGTATTGTTTTTTTTATTTGTTGTGAAGTCTCGTAGATATGATTCCCGAACAACCATATTTTCTCCAGAAGGCAAGTAACTTTTTTTATTACATTATTACTGCACCAATTCATCACATTTCTAATTCTATACCTCGCGTGCATTATGTCATTTAATGTCCTCTATAAATGTGGCCCATGTTGACGTGGTGGAAGGTCAAGATTTCATCTCTTTAACTTTCACACACTTTGCCTAATTTTAGCACAAAAAACAATTCTTGACCTTGGTAACAGTAGCTTGACCTTTTTGATCTGATCTCATGACCCTCATCAGTGAAGTATGGTAGAAAAAAAACATGATGTGCACCTGAAGGCTCTAAAGAAATGACCACAATGGACCGTATATATTACAATTATTTGTTTCCGGCTACTCGGCTGTGTTTTAGATTTACACTTTTTTTTTCCACCCACGTCGATACCATCTTTTGTGACTCTGTTTTCGCAGGACGCCTTTACCAGGTGGAGTATGCGATGGAGGCCATCGGTCACGCCGGAACGTGCCTGGGGATTCTGGCAAACGACGGCGTGCTGTTGGCGGCGGAGAGACGCAACATCCACAAACTGCTCGACGAGGTTTTCTTCTCCGAGAAGATCTACAAGCTCAACGAGTGAGTGGATCGAGCTGCGGAGGCGGAAAAAAACCTTTTAGTTTCTTCTTCTTCTTCGGGTTGACGCTGATCTCTCGCGTGGCGTTTTCTCTTCACAGTGACTTGGCCTGCAGCGTTGCTGGAATCACATCGGATGCTAATGTGCTGACGAATGAGCTGCGGCTGATTGCACAGAGGTGAGTTTCAGAGCGTAGGGATCTCCCAAATAACCTGTTGTAGGTTTGTGGATGTTCAGCACATTTCATAGACAAATCTTTAATATAAAAATAATTAATTTAAGTGATAAACGGAGGGAGAAAGAAATTAAACAAATGTCTTTTTTTTCTCTACCAGAACATTTTAAATATACACGCCTGTAAATACAGATCGTAGATTTGTTGACGCGTCTCCGGACTGAAATGAACCGCTTCTCTTCATGAACTTTGCTGAATGCGCATCGCTTCGGTTTCTTCCCGTTTCGTCCGATTCACCGCCACGGACCCCGTTTCTTCTTCTTCAGGTATTTGTTGCAGTACCAGGAGCCGATACCCTGCGAGCAGCTGGTGACAGCCCTGTGCGACATCAAACAAGCGTACACGCAGTTCGGAGGCGAGTTGCACCGTCGTTTACACGTCTAGTCGGTTGCTTGTTTTCTTCCGTGTCGTGTTTAGAAACGCAGGTGGATTTTGACTTTCTGTGACGGCTGTGTGGTTCTTCTCGACAGGTAAGAGGCCGTTTGGTGTGTCTCTGCTCTACATGGGCTGGGACAAACACTACGGCTTCCAGTTGTACCAGAGTGACCCGAGTGGCAACTACGGAGGCTGGAAGGCAACCTGTATTGGTAACAATAGCGCTGTAAGTTTGAAGTTGTTTTGTTTTATTCAACCTAAAATGTATTCTTCTTCTTAATATATCTATACCGTAATGCCTACTCTCCTCTTCCCCTGTTGTTTGACCTCTTGACCTCAGGCTGCCGTGTCCATGCTGAAGCAGGACTTCAAAGAGGGGGAGATGAAGCTGTCCTCGGCTCTGGCGTTAGCCGTCAAAGTCCTCAACAAGACGATGGACGTCAGCAAGCTGTCGGCGGAGAAAGGTGAGACTCAAAACCCTTAAACTGTCCGATCAACTCGTTCTATGTTTATATAATATATATACTTTATTTACTTATCTTTTTTCCTGCTTAAAGGAGAAATAAGCAACGTTCAGAGCATTAATATAGCAGCAATGTAAATAAATAGTGGAGTTACTACGTCCACCGTAGAGCTGCTGGCTCACACGCCGCCATGTTGAGAGCCGTTGAGAGTCAATCAAAAAAGCTCTTGAGAGTTTTGGACCAATTTTTTGCTTCATTAAAAAGGTTAACAATTATAATTCCTGTAAAATTTTATTAAACTATAAAGTGAATTTATTTATATATATTTATTTGTAACATTTTGTTTTAAATAAGAAGGCAATATTGAAGTAGAACGACTAATTTATTGATTATTATTTTTTTTAATTTATTATTTCTTTAATGTAACAATAATTTGCCCCAAAATAAATATCAAAACTTTTCTGTTTTAATATTGAAATTATTTATTATATCACCGTTTCCTGAAAAACCAACAAGTGCAGCAGGAAACATCATTTTTTTTACCGGACCTCAAATTCAAAATACTTGCTGTGACAGACGGATTCATTTAATCAGTGTTTGTCCCTGACCTGGAGTCAGTGTTATAGCTCAACGGTAGCACCAGAGACCTCCTTGGTTCTTCCATGTAGATGTAGGACAATAAACAAACAATAAAATAACTCAATGCTGTTTTGACCGTTTCAGTGGAAATCGCCACTCTGACGCGAGAAGACGGGAAAACCAAAATCAAAGTGCTGAAGCAGAAGGAAGTCGAGGAGCTCATCAAGAAGCACGAGGCGGAGGAGGCCAAGACCGAGAAGGAGAAGAAGGAGAAGGAGCAGAGGGAGAAGGACAAATGAGCAGAATCAGAATTAGTTTTTTTTTTCCTCATGTCACCAAATCCTGTGTTTTGTCTTTTACATTAAAAGTTTGTAAACCGCTGGACGTGTGGTCTGAATCCTTGTAGACGAGTTTTTATTAAAAACGTTTTCAAAACAATTGTTTTCACACATGAGAAAGAAGTAAAGAAATAAATGAAAATAATTATCTTTAAACACTGATCTCATCAATATAAATAGGACGGACACGATTATTAAACCAGAATTAGTTCAGTGCCCAAAATTAATTATACAAGTTGTATACAACTTAATATGAGGCACAGCTGGTCTTTTATTTATTTATATATATACATATATATATATATATATATAGCATGTTTACTTGCTGTTTTGTTTTTTCATCACATGATGGAGCCATCAGTCCTCTGGGTGCATCTTTACTGTCACATGTTCAGTGACTCAAAAGAGTTTTCCTTTTTGTAATAGTTGAATGCATTTAAAAAAAATTATAATGACAATTTAAATTTCCAATTTAAAATATTTGTTTCCTAATGAATCTCACGCTCGGCCTCCAGGTTTATTAGAATCAATTAAATCTGCATTTCCAAAAATGAAACTCTTTTTGCGCTCAAAAAATCTAAATAGTCAATACTAGAACTTTGGATATTTAATTTTTTTTATGTCTGATTTCAGTAAAACAGGAATTGTGTTAAAGTAAATAAATTAAACACTAAAAAGAAAAAATAGAAGCCATTTTTTTAGACAAAAAGGATTCCCTTTAAAGTGTTATTTCCTCTATTTACCACCAGATGGCGATAGTGTTCACTGATGGAATCTCTGGTGTAAATCATAAAAGAAAGGTGCTATTTAATCCCCAAATAATGCAAAGCTAGCACCACAATAAAAATACCAACTATATTCTTGTTTAGTAGTTACAGTGGATCCAAACCAATAATTACTAAACACACAGCTGGACAACGCAGATTCACTGACATGCAGGCGCAACAATATTTTGTCACTCAAATACATCAAACGTCACGTCTATTGTCTTAAAAAATAAGTATATATTCATGCTGCAGGTGTACATGGATCTCTTAAGTGGTACGATGGTGAATATGTCGCAGGGTTAAACACATTCAAACCGTCAGCAGCGTTGGAGGTAATGAGTTAAATGTCATTTGGGGAGTTTTGATGAGTCAAAAATGCCAAAAAGATGAATGTGAAGATCGAGGCAGCGTTCCAAAACCTCACAAAGTATTCACTGTTGCATGCCGTGTGCATACAACCGGGGACGTACCGCTAACTTGTCATAACGTGGCGCCTTAACCTTTGAACCCTCTCGCTCATATGTCCGCTGTGCAGAGGATTACGGGTCAGAATTGACAGAAAAACGGCGTGCTGGCCGGCGTCCGGTAGGATGTGACTGTACGTAGGAGGACATCGTGGTATTTTTGGCATGCTGCATTTGCTGTCCAGTGATTTGGGACGTGCTACCTCTCTGTAGGTGGTCGCCACTGGGTTGATGCCAGCTGTCGTTAATGCTGCAGCATGTGCTCTAATGACGCGGTGAGGTCAACCTCAGAGCATCTTCTTCTCCTGAAGTCTCCCCGCCTTCACACCTTTGTGTTGTTTGAGACTTATTGACAATTATGTCACTTTTCTGTCCACGGATAACTGAAAGATCTTTATCAATTTCGAAGGGAAATTTAGATAATTCACCACCAATGAAAATGCAGGTAACTGCAACACAGAATGATAACTTCAGCTGCGTGAAGGCAGGCCAGTAGTCGGGATTGTTTATTGAATAATAAAGTCCTCCAGCATAACTCACACCAATTATTGTATTTATTTAGTTGACAGTTGTGTTATATTGTCTTTACATTTTATCTCCTTAGGCAATTTAATATATCTATTAATATATTAATATGCACTTGTTATTTCTTTGATTGTTTACCATATCTTTACTGTACATTTTAATATATTTCTATTTTTAAAAGACGTCTTGTGTCATTGTGTGTTTTTTTAGTTTTTAGTTTATTGTCATGCAGCTTTCACGCAGTGGAAATCATAATAACGTGGAGAGAGGCAGACCTCAGGTTAGACCCGGACCGCTTTGTTTGGCTCATGTTCTGCATCCAGTGTAGCACGAAAGCATGGTGGAACTACCAAGCTAGCTAACTAGCCAGCCGCTAAATTATTACAATCTTGCACGAAAAACGCAACAGAATTTGCAAGCTAGCTGAGTTGCTAGTCGTGTTTAACTTTGTTGTTTGTGTTTGCTCAGTTAGCTTAGCAGAAAACAAGCTAGCTAAGTTGCTGGTCGTGTTTAGCTTTGTTGTTTGTGTTTGTTCAGTTAGCTTAGCAGAAAACAAGCTAGCTAAGTTGCTGGTTGTGTTTAGCTTTGTTGTTTGTGTTTGCTCAGTTAGCTTAGCAGAAAACAAGCTAGCTAAGTTGCCAGTCGTGTGCTACTTAGTTAGCTGAGCAGAAAACAAGTCCAGCTGTGGACCGTTTCTTCATCTCTTTTTTTTTTTAGAGGTTTTGCCGTTTAGCAACATTTCTCTTCATGTCCCTGATATTAAGGCCTTCAGCTGAGGAAGTTAGCAACAAGCTAAGCTAAACTAGAGCAACAGCGCCTCCATAGTACCATTACGTAACCATGACGTTGGCTCTAAAAGTGTTTACACTAAAATTAGCTTGAGTGTTGTATGAGCAACACAAGAGCCTCAAACGTTTAAAGATAATTAACCCATAAGAAAATTCGGGGAGTTGATAAAAAAATAAGAATATTTGCTCGGTCACATATTTGTTGTTGTCAGTTAAACTCAGAATTTCACGTCTGTCTTTATTTAAACTAACAATCATAAACAAGTTTATCCCACAAAAGAAGCACATGTCCTTGTGAAGATAAGATAACACAAGTTAAAATAACAGAATCCTCTATTAATGTGCAAAAGAGAGACTTAGTCAAAAGAAAGTATTATTAAAGTTGAAGTAATATGATTGACAGGTGTTAACAGACTCTTTAAGTGATGTTTTCATAATTTTCTATTGAGACTCGCATCTAAGACACAAGACTTCTTTTCAGTCGACACCTCGTGAGGATCTGATGCCGTTAGTCGCAGACTGTGAAGTGTTGACTATGAAATATTGCCTCGGCCTCTCGAACGGTCACTTGTCGAAGACGAGAAAAAAGTCTCGACTTTACGGCGTAAACCGAGCTGAGCCGAGACCCGCTTCACACCGAGCTCCAGCAGAACTCTCTGGGTTTTATTCCCCCTGCGCGGACTTAAAAGACTGTAAATCAACCGCGCTGATTCATTTAAAAGGCCGTGACGCAGTGAGGTCACGGTGTTCACATGAGCTGCTCTCACAGCGTCGAGTGGGAGGGTCCTGGCATCTGGACGACCCGGACCCCCCCCCCACCCCTCTCCTGAGGCCCAGTCTAAAAGAAGATGGCCCCCCCGTCTGCGGGGAATTAGGATATTACAAGAATTTAGACCTCTGTGTTCGACGCTCTCGAAGCCTCCCTCCCATTTGGTGTTTTCATGGATGGGGGGGGGGGGGCGTGTTGAGGCCCACTACTGTCCGTCGGGATGAAGCAGATAGAGGGAGAGAGAGCTTCAATCTGTTGCAGTGTAAACACAGACCCCCCCCCCCCCCCCCCCCCCCCCCCCCACACACACACACACACACACACTGGAATGTCTCTTCAGTGGGAGCCAGAGTACGAGGTCAGCCGGAGGCCAAGGCAGGTGGTATACATCAGATCCGAGGCTGACATCTCAGCATTAACTTATCCAAACAAGAGGAGAGGCGGTATGTTATCCCTACGAGCGCTGGAGGAGGAGGAGGAGATGGAGGAGGAGGAGGAGGAGATAGAGGAGGAGGAGATAGAGGAGGAAGCAAAGAGAGAAAAGAGGGAGGTGGTGTCCCTAAACCAGTGCAATCATCTTCCCATCTCAGTCCCCATGTGGGGGGGGGGGGGGGGGGGGATCACCAGTTAGCATGCGAGGCTAAACATGACACGAGAGGACCTTGATCCCCCCCCCCCCCCCCCCCCCTCCCTCATGGATCTGATCTTGAGAGTTGAAGCCTTGCAGGAAAAAGTCCTCGATGGTTTTCAGGAGACGTGTTATTGAACTCCGTTCAAGAGAAACAATGTTTGTATGTGTGTTTATTTTAATTGTGTTGTGAGGGGACAGCGCTACGCTACGCTACGCTACGCTACGCTACGGGCGCTCCCGTCTATTTATGTTTTGAAAACACTGTGAAAATCGACTCTCGTCACCCCGTTTCTGGCCTTGTTTTTTTGTCACGTCGTATTTATACGTTAAACACGATTAAAATGAAAGTTATTATTTAATTCCATGTTTGTTTTAAAAAAGAAAAATCCTCGGTATTAGTAGAATACACTGACAGTTGTATTTTTTGGGAGGTGATTTGTTTAAATCTTTACGACCGGACACAAACTGGGTGTTTGTGGTCAGAATCCTTTCACTTTAAATCTAATCAAGGTGGCTCATTGGGTCGGTCCTCTCGTGTCATGTTTAGCCTCACATGCTAACTGGTGTTCCCCCCGCATGAAGAAGTAATGCCTTTTAACGTGTGAATAAGTACAGTATGTACATGAATATCACAAGTTATTATATATTTTGCATTTAAACTGTTGATCTAAAAGGAACTGGCTGTTCTCATAACATAGATATCCCACAAAATCAATTTGAATGATTGTAGAGAGAATGCAGCTTTAACACATGAAGCATAGACTTCTATACAACCAGAGGAGTCGCCCCCTGGTGGTCAGGAGAGAGAATGCAGCTTTAACACATGAAGCATAGACTTCTATACAACCAGAGGAGTCGCCCCCTGGTGGTCAGGAGAGAGAATGCAGCTTTAACACATGAAGCATAGACTTCTATACAACCAGAGGAGTCGCCCCCTGGTGGTCAGTAGAGAGAATGCAGCTTTAACACATGAAGCATAGACTTCTATACAACCAGAGGAGTCGCCCCCTGGTGGTCAGTAGAGAGAATGCAGCTTTAACACAAGTATAGCCTTCTATACAACCGGAGGAGTCGCCCCCTGGTGGTCAGGAGAGAGAATGCAGCTTTAACACATGAAGCATAGACTTCTATACAACCAGAGGAGTCGCCCCCTGGTGGTCAGGAGAGAGAATGCAGCTTTAACACATGAAGCATAGACTTCTATACAACCATAGGAGTCGCCCTCTTAACTTGTGTTAAATTGTAATAGTGTTATATGTTTGTATATGAACTAAAAGCAGTGTGGCCTTCAAAGTCATTTAGCTACTGAACATTAATTAATAAGATCTAATACACATTTTGGATGACGTTAATCAAGTGTGTGAGCGTCCACTATTATGCAGGTCAAACATGAATGTTGATATTATTAAAAGCAACCCAGTTTTTCTATTTATGAACACTAAGCTGCACCTCCCTAAAAAAAAATAAAAACTAAGAAAAATGAAAATAAAGAAGATTTCCTCCACACCTGCAGTCAGAAGTGTCCTGAGTCGACGTTTCTTCTTCTTACCATCGAGCTCCCATGTAAAGAGGCCCGCTCACCCGGTGTTTGAAATCCTGACCTCTCTGCAAATTAGGAATTAAATAATCCTCTCACCCGTGACGGTCATTTCATGAGCAGCCTTGAGATTACAGACTCGCCACCAGATCAAGACGGTTCTCCATAAATGGAGCCGAGGTCGCCGTACACAGTAATTACCAGCCGAGAGGCCGTCGCGGCCTTGTATGGAGACGTAAATGAAGTTATTGTTGCTGCTGGAAAACATAATAGCACGGTCGGATTTTCAGGGGGGCTAAATATTTACGTGGTCTTGAAATAATACCAAAGGGAACTTCTGTTTCAAATCTCCCAGGCTTTTTAAAATCTCTTTAATTTGACAAAATAACAATAAAAACACGAGATCGAGCTGATATTCGTGTGTATTTAAAAAAAAGAAAAAGAAGACGTAATTGAGAGTAATAACTCTCAAACAAACACCAGCCGTTTGTTATGGTTGTCGGCGGTTATTTATTTTAAACTGTCCGGCTTGTTGTTCTTTCACCACAGTGGAAATGTTCTTGCAGATGTGCCGGTCTGTTTTCTGCTGGGAACAATGGCCACCAGTCCCTGCTGATACCTAATAAGGTGGTGGGGCGACGTGGATCGAGTCGTAAAATCCGACGGGCGTCTTAATCCTTGTCTGGGGGCCATTTGCAAAAATCTACAACACAGATCGGAAATAAACAAACAAGTTTAACAGGCGGCAACCTCCTGTTCTTAAAGCTGCATTCTCTCTCCTGACCACCAGGGGGTGACTCCTCTGGTTGTATAGAAGTCTATGCTTCATGTGTTAAAGCTGCATTCTCTCTACTGACCACCAGGGGGCGACTCCTCTGGTTGTATAGAAGTCTATGCTTCATGTGTTAAAGCTGCATTCTCTCTCCTGACCACCAGGGAGTGACTCCTCTGGTTGTATAGAAGTCTATGCTTCATGTGTTAAAGCTGCATTCTCTCTCCTGACCACCAGGGTGCGACTCCTCTGGTTGTATAGAAGTCTATGCTTCATGAGTTAAAGCTGCATTCTCTCTCCTGACCACCAGGGGGCGATTCCTCTGGTTGTATAGAAGTCTATGCTTCATGTGTTAAAGCTGCATTCTCTCTCCTGACCACCAGGGGGCGACTCTTCTGGTTGTATAGAAGTCTATGCTTCATGTATTAAAGCTGCATTCTCTCTACTGACCACCAGGGGGCGACTCCTCTGGTTGTATAGAAGTCTATGCTTCATGTGTTAAAGCTGCATTCTCTCTCCTGACCACCAGGGGGCAACACTGGTTGTATAGAAGTCTATGCTTCATGTGTGTTAAAGCTGCATTCTCTCTCCTGACCACCAGGGGGCGACTCCTCTGGTTGTATAGAAGTCTATGCGTCATGTGTTAAAGCTGCATTCTCTCTACTGACCACCAGGGGGCGACTCCTCTGGTTGTATAGAAGTATATGCTTCATGTGTTAAAAGCTGCATTCTCTAAATTATGGTCCATTTTGAGTCAAACATAAATCGATGACGTCATGACGACGACGTCCACTTCCTATACAGTCTGTAGCTCTCTTTTCCTGGTTATGATCAATGTACAGCATGTGTTGCCTCCATACGGCTCTCAACATGGCGACGGCTGAGCTAGCAGCATAACGGTGCTAACAGCGCTAACTGCGGCGAAAGTGCTAATAGAGCTAACAGCATTTACGCTGAAGGGGAACTGGAGGATAGACGTATAGACGCCGTCGGTCGGGACGCCGTTTGAGTGCAGTGCAGAGCGGCGGTGGCGAGCTAACCCCGCTAACGTGCACTAGCATGCTCTAAAAGGCTACCGAGAAGCTCTGATTACAACGCACACTTGTTTTGAGTGACTCCTTTATATCTTCACATAGATAATAGTCTTTTAGATCAGTCATTCCCAAAGGCTGGCTATATACTTGTATATCACCTTTCATTACATTGCATGTAATATGAAAGGCCAACGTACATTGTTTGTTTCACTCCACCTAAATGTATTTATTTTGTCTAATTTATACAATATTTTTTTAATAATATAAGGTGTCGTGGAAGTAAACAAATAGTCTGAAAAATGTATTTATTTACGCACAAATGTGCTATTTATAATCTTAAAAAAGGCCTGTTGGGAATTGGATGATCAGTGTTTGTATATTTTAAAAAGTGGGACCCTCCCCCCCCAAAAATAAAGATTGGAAACACTTAAATAGAGATTCTTTAAGTTAAATGTTGTCCAGAAATAGTCCTTCGGATACCTGCGTTAACAAAGTGGCCCACGTCTCTTCGTTAATAGAGCGAAGTCAAGATATTTTCAGCAGGTGTTTGTCGTCTCTCTTAAGATATCTTTCTTCTCCCCCGTGACCTCAGTCACCTTGACCTGCGCCGACTGCAGCTGGCCACACCGAGTCCCCCCCGTCAATGGGCCTTTTGTTTCCCTCCATCGACTCCTCTGAAACAAAAAAAACCTCTCTTTTTATTTATTAAATATGTTATACTTTGATCCTGCCTGACATGTGCTCTCAGACGCATTACGTCACGTGTGTTCTTTCCGAATCGTAGAAAAACAAACGTCCCCTCGCTTCGTCCTCCTAAATTAATCCCAACATGTTTTGGTTTTAAATATGCAGCAGTGCGCACCGCGTCTGCTCTCCAGCCGCTACGGGATGCAGAGAAAAGTTTCAGGTTGTGGGGGGAAAAAAAGAAAAAGAAAAAGTTTTTGGGGGCCATTGTCTCAACTGGAACATCTTCCATCCCCCCCCCCCCCCCCCCCCTCCCCCTTTTTAGATAAAAATCCCCCAAGAAAACTCCGCCTGTTACATTTTTGATAAGAGATGAGCACCAGAACGCAGCGGGCGGCGTCTAAATTATGCAACCGCTCGGCGGCGTCTTCGGGGAGAAAGTGGAGTTGGGTCTGAGTTGTCTGAGGGAACAAGCCGTGACAGGCCTGCTCGTGGAGGGGTGGTGCCCATGCATTATGAATGGCGCTAAGTACGCCTCAGCCGGAGGAGCTGAGTGGAGGCGATGGAGGGCGACGGGACGGTGCCAACCCCACTTTACACCCCCCCCCCCCTCTCAAAAATAAATAAAATAAAACTCTCTCCTTCGGTCCCCCCGTTACTGCGTCCTGCCGCGACCCCGAAGTACAGAACTTTCCCCAAAAATAAAGATGAATGCATCTGTCGGACCGACGGTCAGGGATTCAGACTTTCACTTAGTCCGTTTTTAGTTTTTGACGCTTGAAACTTTCATCATATTTTCCGCTCGCCGACTCCTCGAAGAACGTCTTGATGTCGAGATGAAGTGAGGAAACTTCTGTAGGAAGTTTCGCTTTTAACGTTTCTTGACGTCATAAAACAGGATTTAAAACACCCCCTTATTAAAAATCTAATGCATATCTAAATACTGGTTTGTGGAAAGTTGTTGTCTTATCTTATCTTAGCTTACTTTAGCTTAGCTTAGCATAGCTTATCTTAGCTTATTTTCTTTTATCTTGGCTCAGTCTCTTTTATGGAGTCTTATCTGATCTTGTCTTCTCTGGTGCTTTATTTTATTTGGAGTTTGCATTTTATAAATAGTTTTACAGTAAAATGATAATAATAAAGCTCTAATTGGACAAACACAGTGAATTGAGTACAGTTGCAGGTTGAAGATACATTTCGTAATCATCTTCTCACTCCGTAAGACCTTCGTATGAATGCATGTATCTACATATCTACGTATATCTGTATATACATTCACCTCGAGCATATAAACTGAAATGAGACACAGTGTGTGTCGCTTCCTCTCTTAATATTTAGATTTATTAGATTAATGATGAGTGCTTGACTAATCCTGTTATTACAGGATGTGAACCTTTAAAAGAAAGATAATTCAACACAGAGGAAGGAGTCACCTTGTGACCTTTCTTTTCCCCCAAAGTGTCCTTAACAGACAAAGACGACGACTCCACTGAAAGTATTATTCAAACACTTGTTGTGACTTTCGGCATTATGCATTTTATTGAAGTTTCTTTAATTTACTGGGAATTTGTGTTGTATTTTTAAACATAAAAACATTATTTTCTGAAGTTTGAAACGGTCCTTCTTGGTCTTAAAGGTACAGTGTGCAGCATTTACGGGGATCTATTGGCAGAAACGTTGTATAATATTAATACGTATGTTTTCTTCAGTAATAATAAGTATTGTTGACTTTTCTTTACCTTAGAATGAGCCGGTTATATCTACATACACAGCGGTGGCTCTTCACCGAGCCGCCGTGTTTCTACGGTAGCCTAGAATGGACAAAACAAACACTCCAGATGGGGACATTCACGCTTCCGTTGGTTGCAACCTGCAACCTCACCGCTAGATGGCGCCACATACCACACGCCGCACCTTCGACTAAAACCGGACTTTTTGTCGACCAATCTTTGATTTCTAAAACTAGACAGAAAATGTTCTCGTCTTCTTTGACTTGGACGTCCGATTGGCTAAAAGCTGTCGCGTGCAAGAGGATAATGTAAATATTCATTACGACATACCGACTAGATGTGTCAGTATTACCCAAATGCACGAAAGATATCACAGAAGAAGAAAAGCTTCTAAAAACAGAACATTTCATCACAGATAAATATATTTTGTATTTATTTTGGTGCCAAACACTTTGAAAGGGGGATTCCAGATTTTATATTTTCCCACAATACTTTGTATTTATAATATTATTTTTTTTCCAAATGGCTACCACCCACGTCCACTTCCTGTGCGAAACATCCCATGATCCTCCGGCTCTCCTCATGCAGGGAAATCCCTCCGGAGTCCTCAGCCGAGTTCAGGTTTAATATTTGATGAAATTAGTTCTGCTCGCTGCTCTCTTTACTTCTGCTGAATGCCTCCCGGCACTAAATTGCAACCTGAATTTTCCCTTTTTAGTTCACGGTTTGTGCGTTTTCACTTGTAATGATTGACAATTTAAAGAAAAGAAAAAATCCACCTTTAGACAATATAGTTTTTTGTTTTTTTTTAGCAGCAGCAGCCTCATTGTTGTGTGAATTGTTTGCAAATATTGTGAAACGTATTTATCAATGTACAACTTTTCTTCAACCTGTGAAAACAATGCAAATCTGAAGTCTTAAAGGGACAGTGCAGATATATCTGGCTGAAAAGAGGACAAGAGAACAATCGAGTGAGATTGCGCAATATTTTTTAAACGGCGACACAGCACGAGAAATTAGTTTAAATGTTTTTATGAAGTGGCTTTCCTCCACTTAAGGAAATTCTTAGTTGATTTAATCAATACTTAAAAATATTGTGTTTAAATTTGTGTTGGTAATAATGTTGGTGTTCTCGAGAAATACGAGTCGATTAAGACAAAAACAAGAGATTAGGGAGCAATTAAGTGTCTTAAATGCCTCACAGATTGAAGATGTGCCTAAAAATATCGTACAGTTCATATAAAGATGATTTAAAGTAACCAAAAACCACATGAAAGTAGTTTTTTAAACCAACAAAAGAGACTGTTCTTTGCCAGTGAGATCACTGAACTGTGGTGCTCTACAACATTAGATGTTTTAATATACTTTATATGCATATCACTGTTGGATTGACCCTGTTGATATTGTGTGTTTGTCAGGCTCAGAATAAAGTTTTATTGTATTAAAAAAAAGTGCAATAACTTAATAATTGTGTGATATGAAAAGAGAAAAAAACAAAAATCAGACTTCCTAAAATAGCTCCACTTAACTGCAGGAAGGTATAGAAAGATGTCCGAGCTTGAACAGCCGCGGCTTGTTTACCCAACTCATCTGTTCCTCACCGCGTGATGAATTACAAACGTCGCCCTCCGATCTCAGGTTTCAGGATGAGCAAGTGGCGCAGAAAGCCCGATGTTTACGTGGAACGATTGATTTAGTGTCCCTGAGGGGGACCGAGCTACGCTGCTGCTGCTATCAACCGCCTTGTTATTGTCCAGGAGATGAGAGCCATGCCTCGGCTCTGCGGAGCCATGCCTCGGCTCTGCGGAGCAGGAACAATGTGAGTTAACGTGTGTTTGGATCTGCAGTCCGGTGATTGATGCTCTGAGATTTACCCTCCAACACCTACGGAGGTCCCACTGCACTGAAGGCTGCAGGAGGCTGGGACCACGAGGCCAGACTCAAAGATATATCAAATCAATATAATGTACGTGCACGTGAAGTATGCTCAAGTAGACACATGCATTTCAATAATCTATCTATCTATTTATCAATCCATCAATATATATGCATCAATCCTTCAATCCACCTATCCACCAATCTATCATCTATCTATCTATCCATCTATCTCTATCCATATATCTCTATCCATCTATCTATCTATTTATATATCTATCTATCTATCTATCTATCTATCATCTATCTCTATCCATCTATCTATCTATTTATATATCCATCTATCCATCCATCCATCTATCCATCTATCTATCCATCTATCCATCTATCCATCTATCTATCTATCCATATATCTGTCTATATATCTATCTACCTATCTATCTATCTATTCATCTATCCATCCATCCATCCACCTATCCATCTATCTATCTATCTATCTATCTATCTATCTATCTATTCATCTATCCATCCATCCATCCACCTATCCATCTATCTATCTATCTATCTATTCATCTATCCATCCATCCATCCACCTATCCATCTATCTATCTATATATCTGTCTATATATCTATCTATATATCCATCTATCTATCTATCTATCCATCTATCTCTATCCATCTATCTATCTATTTATATATCCATCTATCCATCCATCCATCCACCTATCCATCTATCTATCCATATATCTGTCTATATATCTATCTATATATCCATCTATCTATCCATCTATCTCTATCCATCTATCTATCTATTTATATATCCATCTATCCATCCACCTATCCATCTATCTATCTATCTATCTATTCATCTATCCATCCATCCATCCACCTATCCATCTATCTATCCATATATCTGTCTATATATCTATCTATATATCCATCTATCTATCCATCTATCTCTATCCATCTATCTATCTATTTATATATCCATCTATCCATCCATCTATCCATCTACCTATCTATCCATCTATCTCTATCCATCTATCCATCCATCTATCATCTATCTCTATCCATCTATCTATCCATCTATCCACCTATCTATCTATCCATATATCTGTCTATATATCTATCTACCTATCTATCTATCTATTCATCTATCCATCCATCCATCCACCTATCCATCTATCTATCTATCTATCTATTCATCTATCCATCCATCCATCCACCTATCCATCTATCCATATATTCATCTATTTTTCTATCTATCTATTCATCTATATATCTATATATCTATGTCTGTCTATCTATCCATCCATCCATCTATATGGATATATATATAAGTTATAAGTATAGATATATATATATATATATATATATATATATATATATATATATACCTATCTATCCATCTATATATCATGGTTTAATGCACTTATTGTAAGTTGCTTTGGATAAAAGCGTCAGCTAAATGACATGTAATGTAATATACCTATCTATCTATCTATCTATCTATCTATCTATCTATCTATCTATCTATCTATCTATCTATCCATCTATCCATTTATCCATTTATCCATCCATCTCAGATCTCAGATACTCTGTCTCAGAATTGGCCTTAAAAGAATACGACTCATTTAAAAAAAGAAAGATGGCATTTTCCACTATAAAATGTTTGGTAAGAAATATCAATAAAATGGATATGGAGCTTCAAGTCAATAAACTGACGCGCCAAAAGGCAAAATGTGCATTTGATTCTCCCCATTTGTTCTCCAGCGAACATTTGAAACGAGCATAATGTTACGAGCCATGTAGCAGCCACTGCAGCGAGCCGGGTCTGTCTCGCATTTTATACAAACCATCACATCGCAGGTTAAAGTTCCACCGTGGAACCCTGAAACCTTTTAGCATCCTCTGGCTGTCTCCCGCTCTCAACGGGCTCTGGTGGGAGACGGCAGCTCTGAAAGCCTCCGAGTCGGCATAAAAGAACAAGAGGAAGAACGATGTTTGAGTGACATTTGCATTTTTCTTCCAAACAATCGGGGGAATCACAACTTTAGGGAGTTTGCCAGGATTTCAGGGCTCAATTTCCGTCAAATTTTGTATTCAAAGTTTTGTTTGTTTGGCTCTAAACCCTCGCATCGGAACACATCGTCTTCTTCGTCATTTGCCTCAAGGCGAGGATCTCAAACACAATGTTTATGTTGATAAAACAAACACAAATACACACACCGCCAATCTAATGAGTAGAAGTTACCACATGGTTGTAAAGAAAAAACAAAATCCTCAAGAGCATTAATATGCAGCTGCAATAATTATTGTCGTTGCCGAGTCCAAATCATACGAAATTTGATTAGATTTATTAACCATGTGAGCTGTTCACTGTGCTCCGCTAGACGTCTTCTGTGTTTATGATGGGGTGGGGGGGTAGTTTACATTCCAGAGACGCCGCCACAAAAACCAGATCATGACCGCGCGTCCCCGCTGAGCTCAAAGTGTCCAAACATCGTTTTTAAAAATCTGCTGGAGGAGATTGTCCGCCCTGTTTGGGCGTCACAGGCTGGCTGGCCGGGTCTGATTGTTATCAGGAGGCCTTCCTGTCTTTGAAATCCTGAAGCGAGAATGGCTTCAATGTCCACCACAATCCTCACAGTGGGTTTACGTCATAGAAATAGAGAAGAAGTAGAAGGGACATTGCATCTTTTTTTTTTCTGCATTTGACTGGTACAAAAAGAAAACAGCTAGTTAGCGAGCTAGCTTGTCCTTCTCCGGAGCAGACTTTAGCAGAGTTAGCAGAGTTAGCGTCAGCTCATTTTCTTCAAAACCAGTGTAGCATCAAAGCATGGTGGAATTAACTGGTTAGCTAAATAGCCAGCTGTCCACTGGTTTGCTAGCTAACGTGCTAATTCCACCACGCTTGAATGCTACACTGGTTTGCTACACAGCGGTCACTCCTCTGTTAGCCGTGTGCTTTGTTATATACGCTGTGACGAGAGCGTGTTGCGTGAAGCATTGAGTTGTTAAACTTTACTCATTTACTCTAAAATTAGACTAAAAACGTCCTCACACAGATTAGCCTCCCGTTACAGCCTCTCTGTGGGTACTAGCTGATATACGACCGTGGGGGTGGTTCGTTTAAGTTTCTGCTCATTTCTGAAGAATATCTTGCTGAACAAGACATGTAAACCTGCTTGTTTTCTGCAAAAATCATGGGGTAAAATACAATAAAAAAATATTTTTTCTCTGTAGTAGTCTGATAGAGCACCAAAACACCAAACCTGGACACATCTTCAAAAACCTTTCTGATTGATTAAACAAACAAGATGTTAATGAGCGTCCAATGTTTTTTTTTCTAGCAAGACTCCTTCTGCTTTATGCTAAGCTAGGCTAACTAAATCCTGTGACGTTATTTTGTAAACAAACAAAAGTTGTGTTTACATGTCGTGTTACCCTTTATCTTTGAGCTCTGACAAACGTGTTTCGTTCCTCATTTGCAAAAGCCGATTGTTAAAAAAAGAAAACGTGAGTAAAAACCTGTGTGCAAACTTCTTTAATCTTATTATCTGAAGGTGTAAAATCTGATGATATCATGCCGTGTCTACCGTCCTCCTCCTTCCCCCCCCTCTGTTTAATGTTCCTCTTTTCCATCCTCGCTTGCGTCATTATCTCGTTTCTCTGCTTTCGGCCCTTTTCCAGCCCACTTCCCGTCCCCCTGAGAAGCTGCCAGCAGACTTCCAGATCCCACTCTGCGAGCTGGGAATCTGCTGCCCTTTTGGTTTAAATAGCATAACCCTCCATGTCCCATATTCCATAAACAAACAGGAAGTGAAGACCTTATTGCTGAGGGAGGATGTTGTGAAAGTGTTTATTTTTTAGACTGTTTTCACAGTTACTTCGTGTCTTGTATGGACACCACGTCTGAAATATGTAGAAATCAGCTGGTTTGTTGTGGTCATTTAGTTCTTTAAACGTCTTTATTATTTAAAAACCATTCCATAGGAATGTGATTCCAAAATGTTGTGTTTTTTTTTCATGTTTCTTTTTCCCATGTTGAGGGAAATCTCAGTGGAGTTTCTTGTTTAGCTGCTATTTTCATGAGAAAACGACTATTTAAATGGTCCCAGTGGGTCGTTTCCTCATCATTTCCTCTTGTTAGGGGCGGCTCGGAGTGGGAGTGTAATAGGAAACTCTTTGATATTGCGTTAAGGACGAGATCATCTGTCGTTTCTCCAGAATCCCCCCTCCCCACCACAAAAAAAAAATAATGTCCGTGAGAAAAAACAGAGATTGACAGACTGACAGAAAACAAAAAAAAAATAAAAAAATGAGCAGCAAACAACGTGTTTCACACAAATCTCACAGTAGTATATCTGGCAAAAATCCCTCGGAAACATTTTTGAGCTCGCAGTTGTGTTTTCTGCTTCGTATGAAACAATAAACACAGTTGCCGCTGGCACCGACTCTGTTGTCACTGCGGAAAACACAACAGCGCTGAGATCCGGGAGAGGTGGAGGCAATGAACTGGGGTTACCGCGCTCCACCAACGCGAGGAAGCCCGACGACAGGGCCCCCCCCCCCCCCCCCACACACACACTTTTTTTTGTTGTTGTTTGTTTTCCGTACGAACGAGTAACACAAACAAAGCCTCGGTGTCGGTGAGAAAGCGTCGTCCAGAACGCCTCTTCGGGAAAGCTGTGAACTGGGGTTTCTTCCCTCTTAGGCCTGACAGATGTGGTCAGGGCTTCACATCTGGATCTGGAGGTGTTGGAAAAATGAAAATGGTTTGTTGCAGCTGCCGTTCAGAAGTTGTTTTTTTCCTTTCAGCCGATTAAGGATTGTGATCGTCGTGGTTCCTTTGGGTATCTGAAGCTAAACGCTTTGTGTCCGCGAAGGTTCTTGTGACGGTTTAAATTCCTACGTTTTCCTCTTCGACTGTAAGAGTTTTTTTCATTTTTTTAGTCAAAGCAGGAAATGCTGATGTGTAATTAGTGACGTTGACAAAGTGCCCCAGTAAGCCAAACCTAAATGGAAGCAGCTGTCATTAAAGTCGAGATTAAATGAAGAATGGCCTTTTTTAACCCCTTTTGGATCACATCCCCCGGGTCATACTGTCCATTTAACAATATACTGTATGCAAAAAGTAAGCTAGTGCCAAACAGTTTCAACCAATAATATCATCCATCAATTAATCTGCACTTTTTTAATCAACATGGAGGTTTGTGGAGCCAACAGTCCTCTGTGGCTCTGTATCGCGCAACATTTTAAGCCCGCCCGCCTTTCGTCGGTCCAATAAAATGCAAAGTTTCACCGCTACGATTGACAGTTTTCATTTGTGAATGCGTTTCATTTCAGCAGATAAAGACGCTGTAACTTCGCTGTAAATTTTGATTTACAGTCTCTCTACTGACCACCAGGGGGGCGACTCCTCTGGTTGTATAGAAGTCTATGCTTCATGTGTTAAAGCTGCATTCTCTCTCCTGAACACCAGGGGGCGACTCCTCTAGTTGTATAGAAGTCTATGCTTCATGTGTTAAAGCTGCATTCGCTCTCCTGACCACCAGGGGGCGACTCCTCTGGTTGTATAGAAGTCTATGCTTCATGTGTTAAAGCTGCATTCTCTCTACTGACCACCAGGGGGCGACTCCTCTGGTTGTATAGAAGTCTATGCTTCATGTGTTAAAGCTGCATTCTCTCTACTGACCACCAGGGGGCGACTCCTCTGGTTGTATAGAAGTCTATGCTTCATGTGTTGAAGCTGCATTCTCTCTACTGACCACCAAGGGGCGACTCCTCTGGTTGTATAGAAGTCTATATAAATCACTCTACTTCTCTTGATTTATTCCCTCAGTAAACATGAGTTTCAAGTTTCAAGTCTTCTTCAATACAGCATGATGTTCATTTAGTAAATTATGGTCCATTTAGATTTAAATAGACCATAAAGCAGGGTTTGCTTTAGGGCGGGGCTACAAGGTGATTGACAGGTCGCTACCAGATTGTCACTTCTGTTCCCTGGTTGCGTAAAAAGCCAAACTGGAGGCTTTCAAACCGTCGGGGGTCGTCACGGCGACGACGTCCACTTCATACAGTCTGAATAGAACCGACTCCATTTTGGCGCCGGCCTCAAGTGGCCGTTTGAGGAGCTGCAGTTTTTTTCGGCACTTCCGTGTTGGCTTCCCGAAACCCAACCTCTCGTCCACCAAAACAACAAGCGGCGGGGTATGTTTGAGGCGGCGGGTAAAGGGTCGATGGATGTCTAAGTAGACGTGGAGGCTCGGCCGCCCTCCTTCTGTCCTTGCCGGCTCTCACAGCATGTGTGACAACGTCTGACAAGTGTTGGGAGAAAAAAAAGAAGGGCAACAGATTTAAAACAACGTGGCAACCAAATGGATAACGGGGCGCCGTCGCTCGCTAACGGAGGGCCCTTTCCTGATATCATTGGTTCGGACTCTCCCTCCCAATGAAATCCTTCAGAGTGCTTCATGCACGTTTGTTATCAGCTCTGATGTGTTGGTGGACAGGCGCTATCTATTGGACAAAGTATTCACGAAACGTCACCGATGCACCCCCCCTTACCCCCACCTCACCCAGTGTGTGGGCGGAAGGGCTTCAAAGTTTTTCCTAGGACCTCCAAATGGATGTTTGGCTGCACCACAGAGGACAACGCGGAACACAAGCTAAGTGCTCGAGCGGCGGGTGACGCTAACGCAGGAGGACGGGCTCAGCGTGGCGTGAAGCAGAAGAGTGCTGTGCGAGGTGACTTATGGGACAATGGGGCCGCTTTGCACAAATAAAACATGAGGGCTGATCCAGAGCCTCGGAGCCGCTCGCTCTCGGTTTCTGTCAGGTGTTTGTGGGTAGAAGGAGAAGAAGAAAAGGGGGTGTGGGAGGGGGATCTGATTTAATGCTCCTGAACTGTTTGGATTATCTGATGGACACAATGGAGGGTAATTCAGTGGAACGTATTGCTAAGTCTTTAACATCCAGTTATTTCTTCATAAGCAGCTTTAATGTTGTTAAAAATCAGCCTAACAGTATTGTATATATATATAAATATATATAATATATATACACAATATATACATATTCCGATTAAGCTTCTGATTGAAGATACATTATTTGTAGTAGAATAATCAAGACTCCTTTGCATCCATTTATCAAAACGTGCATTTTTTAATCTAATGGTAATAAACAGCAGACTCACCATACAGACGATTATATATATATATATATAATTTATAAAAGCATGTAAAAGTTAAACAGCTGTGAATGCATGGGTTAAAACATGAATGGGACGCTGCTCCTGCAGAATAATTGGTATTAATCTGGTATTTTAGAAAGGAGTCATATTAAATGTAGTGGTTTCTGTCACAAGATGAATCTAAAAGGGTTCATGAGCTAATTACCAGGGAAAAGAATAAAGACTATATTGTTGTTGTTTAGTTTTTCAGTTTTCTCTCTTCTCTCTCAAGCCTTCCTAAGAGTAAAAAGCATCAGATTGTGGACGAACTCGACTGGCGACGGACGATATTTTCTTTCTATTAAGAGTCACAAGTCACGCACGCTGGGAGCTGACGACAAAGACAAACCAGTTTGGAAACACAGCAGGTTGCGAAATAGTAATGAAATGCAACAAATTAATTTCCTAGCAGCGTGGCTAAGCAGCGTCGGAGCGTCGCTAAGTAGCAGCGTAAGCAGCAGCGTAAGCAGCAGCGTAAGAAGCAGCGTAAGAAGCAGCGTAAGAAGCAGCGTAAGAAGCAGCGTAAGTAGCAGCGTAAGCAGCAGCGTAAGCAGCAGCGTAAGAAGCAGCGTAAGAAGCAGCGTCGGAGCATTGCTAAGCAGCGTAAACAGCAGCTTAAACAGCAGCGTAAGCAGCGTCGCTAAGCAGGGTAAGCAGCGTCGCTAAGCAGGCTAAGCAGCGTCGCTAAGCAGGCTAAGCAGCGTCGCTAAGCAGGCTAAGCAGCGTCGCTAAGCAGCGTCGCTAAGCAGCGTCGCTAAGCAGCGTCGCTAAGCAGCGTCGCTAAGCAGCGTCGCTTAGCAGCGTCGCTGCTTAGCGACGCTGCTAAGCGACGCTAAGCAGCGTCGCTAAGCAGCGTCGCTTAGCAGTGTCGCTAAGCAGCGTCGCTAAGTGCCTATTTTCAATACAATAATTTGACCATGGCAACAAAGGGCTTCAAATTACTTAATAAAAATGGATTTAATAAAAAGGGATGAAACACGATACAACAATGATATCGACATATTTCAATCTGCAATATGCTTTTGTTTCGAGGTTTAAAAAAAACAACAACAAAAACACTTCAACCTGATAATTAAAACAATGAACTGTGTTTCACCGTTATGAATTACAAGATATCCACGTATTTGTGTGTGTAAAAGCAAATAAAGTGGCACTAAGATTGATATATTTGAATGCTTTATGATCACTTGGCCTCCTCTTGGTGAGGAGACTGAGACGTTTTAGTTTAACCGGCAACATAAAACAAATTAAATAACATCAATGAAATAAGAAAACATGATGCATCTCGTTCCTGCTGTGAATTTAAACCGTTCCTCCTGAACGCATTAATGAAACACTCAGCAGCGCTGTCAATATTTCATGGGCGGCGAATGTAAAGACAAACAGAGCGTAGCGTGAGTCGCTCCTCAGCGTCATGAAGCACAAAGGGTATTTTATTCATATGTGAAATGTGGAGAAGTGCCTGCGTTTATGTTTTGACTTTTAAAGGGGAAATGCACACACAACTTGAACATATGAATGGACACACAACTACACACAATGGACACACGCTCACGTGAAACCTGGAGTTCAAACGACAACACCCATTGTGGTTAAAATCTATAGATTTTCTCTTATTAAATCATTTACAATTGAGGATGTTTTTTTCCAATGATTTTGCAACTAATGATTATTTTTTATTTTTGTATTAATCTGTTTACCCATTGAATTGATTTCAATCGGTGAGTCTTTGGAGTTGTTTTCTTGGTAAAAATGTCTCGTTTTTGTCCGACAAACAGTCCGAATCTTAAAGATATTCAGTTTACGATGATGTGAAACGGACATAAGCAGTAATCAATGATCATTTATTTGCACACGATCAATGCTTTGTCTTAATACGAGGTATTAATTCACTGGATGACCCAGTTACTCACAGTTTACCGTCTCATCTGCCACTGAAACATCTCTGTTTGTTCCTCTCATCCACTGACTTTCTCTCTCTCTCACATATATATTTATATATAAATATAAAAATATATATATGTATGTTTATATATTTACCACCTGGTTCAGTGAGTTGTTACAGAAACACTGAAAACACACCAGAGCTCCTCTATTTTTAGACCAGAGCTCTGAAGAAGTACAGTGAGAATACGACCCCTCCTCCTCCTCCTCCTCTTCTTCCTCCTCCTCCTCCTCCTCCAGGTCTGATTGTGTTCCTATACAAAGTCAGGAAACTGTGTGGCCTTTGAGGGCTGTCGTGTTGTGAGGAAACGCACTGCATGCTGGGAGCACGTCCAGGGCTGAGCCAACACGGTCATTTCTCCGCCCTACGCCCCTCTTACATCAGCCTGGTATCATTAAAACACACAGGGCATGATTACTTATTATTATTATTATGTGTATTATTATCATTATTTGTATTACTATTTATTATTATTTGTATTACTATTTATTATTATTTGTATTACTATCATTATTATTATTTATTATTATGTGTATTATTATCATTATTATTTATTATTATTTGTTAAATGTATTGATTTAGTTTTGTAATGGCAGATAAAGATGGTTTATCATGTTATTCATTTATCACAGTCACGTCCCATAAATGTGTGTGTGTGTGTGTGTGTGAGAGAGAGAGAGAAAGATAGGAAATACAGTATTTCCTTAAATCAGAACAGGCAGCCGATGATGATGATGATGGTGAAGCTCTTCTATAAACAAATTAAAAATAGTTGCTGTACAATATTATATTTCACATACAAACAAAATACACAATATGTATTTCACTCTGATAAAAGTAAATAAGTAATATATATATATATATATATATATAGCAAAATAAATAGGAATTAAATTAAATCATCAATTGTAACCTGTGTTTAAAGCACATTCACCTGTAATAAAATGTGCTTAAATTTCCCAACATTTCCCTTTAAATTGCCCTTGTTTTGGTTATTAAATATGTTTCCACAGTGCGCTGCAACCAACTGATATTTTATTGTCATTGTTGTTTTCTTGATTAATCAAATTTGAATATTGTGAAACATTTCAATCCGCGTCAAAGATATAAAATGTCACAGAGGAGCAAAGAAAACCAGAAAATATTCATATTTAAGAAGCTGGAATCGGATAATTCAGACTATTTTAATTTTTTTACTGAAAAAGGAATAATAAATACGCCAAGCAATTTATCGACTTTCAAAAAATTTGCCAATAAACTAATTGATTATACAGGGATTTTAAAAGATACAACACATATATATATATATATATATATATATTTATATATAATGTGTGAAGAAAGAAAGTAGAAGATTCAATCGTATATATTATTAGTATTATTTAACATTATTGTTAATTTCTGAATTTTTATTTTGTTACCCTGATATAAAACTAATTGATTAAACAGGGAATTTAAAAGATACAAATATATATATATATATATATATATATATATATATATATATACATATATATATATATATGTAATGTGTATTATTTAGATATATATTTATATTTAATGTGTGATTATATATTATTATAATAGTTATTTAACATTATTGCTAATTTCACACCTTATATTTATTTTTACCCTAATATAAAAAAATTACCTGCCAGGAATTAATAATATTTATTTTAGATATATATTTATATTTAATGTGTGATTATATATTATTATAATAGTTATTTAACATTACTGCTAATTTCACACACTTTATATTTATTTTCACCCTAATATAAAAAAATGACCTGCCATGAATTAATCATATTTATATTTATATATTTATATTTAATGTGTGATTATATATTATAATATAATATAATAGTTATTTAACATTATTGCTAATTATTATTTATTTTTTTACCCTAATATAAAAAAAAATGACCTGCCATGAATTAATAATATTTATATATATTTATATTTGGGAGGTTTGGGGACGAGCTCCCATTGGCTCTCCGGCTCCCATAGAAACGGTGATGCGGCTCTTTTCCTGCAACAGCTGAGGCGGATCTGCAGCGTGATTACGGCTCGCGGGCGGACTCCCAACATAATTGATGACCTAATTGAAAAGCAGGAGGAGAAAAAGAGAGAGAAAAAGAGGAGGGGGACTCACTCTGCAGACAGGAGAGAGAGAGAGAGAGAAAAGGAGAGAGAGAGAAAAGGAGAGAGAGAGAAAAGTTTACTTGTTCTTCCTCCGCGCAGCTGAGGGTTATTGACGTGAGCGCAGGAGCTTTCTGTTTTCACGCGCACTTCTTCACCCCCCTCCTCCCCTCCACGTCGTTCACTCTCACGGAGCACACATCCACCCTCTCACCTGTATAGTTTCAGCGCGCGCGCCGGTCTCTGTATATTTCCATTTTTCCCTTCTTCCACTTCGGGTTTTTTTTTTTGTTCTCATTTTTTGGGGGTTTCCCTTTCATGAATGATTCTCTCGCGCAGTCCTTGCCAGACACCCTCGGACACCTCTCCGCCGTCCTCGTCCGCGCGCCCCCCTCGCCGCCTCGCCGCCTCCTCCTCGCCCCTGAAGTTCAGCCGCCGTCGCGAGGACTCCCACTGCAGCTTCACGCGCACTTGGGGGAAATACCAGCCCACGAGGAAGAGCTTGATCCTCCGCGCAGCCGCCGAAGAAGAAGCCGCCGACATGAGCCTGAAAGCCGACGTGGAGCCGAGCAGCAACGTCTCCATCGAGGAGGAGGTCAGTCCGGGATTTAAAATATATATAAATATAATATTTGTGTGTGTTTCTGTAAACTTCGTTTGGCTGAAGTCATTTTTTTTTTTTTTTTTAAAAAGGAAGTAATTGTAAAAGGGGCGAAACCACTTCCAGTGGAAGTCGGTGCAGGAATATCCTGCACGTTTCTTTTATTTATTTATTATTATTATTATTATTATTATTATTTAAACTTTCATTCTTTTAACGTGGTTTTTAAAAAAAAAATGTTTTAATTAAATACTCGTTTGACCAGGTGTGAAGTAATTACTGCACTTAAATGCACCAATTAAGCTGTTAACCGCGTGTTTTAAAACAAAATAAAAAAATATTGTAACTATTTAATTGTGCACCGAAACTGCAAAGAAGACAATGTGGCTTTCTGTTTGCTCCAAATTGTAGGCTGTCTTTTTAATAAATATATTTTTAGATTGAAAATAAAAATAAATATGTCCTTTTTTAAACTTAGTACTTTTGAGATTTGTTTTCTTTGAGGTGTCAAACTAAATAAGCTCTTCTCTTTTTGTCTGAATCAATTTTTATTTTTGAAGAGGCTGCAGTTCATCGTGAAACTGAAACCTAAAATGATATAACTTCTGTTTATGATGAGACTCTTTATACATTTGATTTAAGAATGAAAGTCACAACATGTTACATGGCATCCTGTTCTGCAAATGTGTGTTTTTATACATTTAAAATTACAAGGCAGTTTATTTTTAAACAATTAAAACACCTTTTTAATGGGATTAGACTTATTTAAATTCAAGATTTAAATAAATTAAGACATTTTACTGGATTTTTAGACCTGAATTCAAACTCGTAAAGCTGATCCATGTTCAGTTATGTGTGTGTGGCCATCTATATTTCCTCTTTAATGACTCCTTATGGAGACTCTGAGGGGAGCGCTGGGCCTTTTTGTTGCTCCTCCTTTGTTCCATTATCTTTCAACAAAGACACGTGTGGCCTCTTGACTTTTCTTAGCCTGGTTTCCTTTTCTTTCTTTCTTTTTTTTTTTTTTTTTTTTTTGTCGTGTGTATTTTTGTCTTCAAGAGCAGAGATGAAACCGGACGTTATGTGCGGAAGCTTCCAAAAAAAATTCGTAGCCGGCGGACAAATGGGAACATCCCCGCTGAGCCCCACGTTTCGCTTGTAAAGGGGGGGGGGGGGCTGAGAATCGCTGCTGTGCGGCACCTGAAAAATGCCGGCGGGGGGGGGGGGGGTCAAGGGCCGCAGGTCAGAGGAAGGTAATGGCGTCACGCTGTGCGCTGTTGTCCATGCGCTGCTCGTCTGGCAGCCCCCATTGTACCGAGGGCCCTCCCCACCGGCTGGGAACTAATGGGGCCTCCGCACTGTTTACGTCCAGGTTCTCAATGTCTGGGCGGGGAGGGAGTCCAGGGGTCCTCGATCGGTACCCAGGGGGTCTCCGTCAGGATGAAGACCTGTTTATGTTCTCCGTTGAGCTCGTATCATGTCGTTTTTTATTCGTAGGCAAATACTGAGGGTCATCTTAATGTTTGGGTCATGTTCCCAACATGAGGGTCGGGGGCCCAGCGAGGTCGCAGTGGGACATGTTTTCTTATCTTTGCCCATAATTACGGGATCATTTAACCTTTTACGTATCAAACTAAAACAATCTTTGGAGGAAATAATCACGACTTAAGTGACTTTCTGTTCGCCAGGACTTAAAGGTCCTCTATAAGGAACAATGAGATGTCGGCCAAGCATTTATATTTGGGTGTAACTCAGTTGATCTAGAGAATGAAATATAAAACACAATTCTTCTCTTTTTTTTTTTTTTTGTCTGCAGGTTCGAACTCTGTTCGTCAGCGGCCTCCCGGTTGACATCAAGCCGCGGGAACTTTACCTTCTCTTCAGACCTTTTAAGGTAAGTTATGTCTCGGTGAATACCGGGTTGCACAGATTGTAATGCCGTGTGTGTGTTTTGGCTGCAGACTTCTCACCAAATCTCTAAAAACCAAACGGAGGTACAGCTCCAGGTTGTTTATCTGCACGCGGAGGAAGACGAGTTTCTTCATGACGCAGAAAGTTAATCGGAGCTTCTTTATAGTTGCGTCGAACAATCCTCTTGTTGACGGACGTGCAGATATTTGCATATATGGAAATGAGGCCACATAATTGTTTGTCCGCTGCTCCCTTTTTCCTTTTTTTTTTTTTTGTTGGACTGGACTCCCGGTCCATAAACTCGCCTCCCACCCGTGTCCTAACTAACCCAAATTGGAAGTGGTGTCCCTCGCACATGGATGACCTCGTGGAATGTGTAAATGAGTAGCCCTCGCCATTGGCCAACCGGCCCTCCTCTGTGTGACCCAGCTCGCCCACTGCGTATGGAAATTATTACTTTATTTTCTTCGCCCCCCCCCCCCCCTCTTAACGTTCTGTGAGAAACATTTAAACGTTTTGTTTTGTTTTTTTACCCCAAAAAACGAGTTTCACAGAGAAACCTTTTAATATGAAACTCAGTATTCAAACCTTTCTTTTTATTATCTGGTTCAGATTGTTAAGGATTCATGACGGCCGGTGAAAGTTGTCTAATTTTCCACGGCTATAAATCAGGACAAGCAGAGATTCTCGTCTATCAATACTCCGCTCGGTCCAAATTCCCCTTCTTTTTTTTTCCGTTTCTCAGGAATCTGCTCTTGCTTTCAACGACCCTTAAGCTATGTCTTATTATTATTTTTATTTAACCCTGTTTTAAAACCGGTTGCGTCATCTGGACGTCATGCTTTAAAGAGGGAACATCTCATATGTGATAACATGTGCTTCAAACTAAACACGGTTGTAATTTGCCTATTTTTCAGCTTTTTTTTAAGGATATTTATTTTAGTCCAATAAATTCATTTAGGACGATGTTACATTTACAATCTTGACGACATTTATGACGCTACAGTGCTCCTTTTGTGTAAACTCAATAGACTTCAGAGGAGCAACGTTACAGGTTCCCAATAATGAAACTGACAGAGGTCATTAAAAGAAACTGAATCGTCCTTTAAAATCAGTGTATTGCAAAAATAAATGTAGACAAACACGATTCAAAATAGGCCTCATCGACTAATTGTGAAAAGAGCTTTAAATGATTGATCCCGATAATTTTTGCGTCTCTAATAATATTTAGAAGATGTATACACTTTAATAAATCACAACTTTGTGTTCATGCGCTTTCAAATGTTAAATACTTTACGAATGAGACGGCTAGTTTTTCACATTAGCTTCAATGTTGTTGTTCTGCTACAATTATCAGAACAATGTGAACATTGAGGCGCCCTCGTGTGGCCGAAAGATGAACTGAAGATATAGAAGACTGGAAGAAATTCTGCCATATATATTTGGTGCCCCCCCATCCATATGCCCATCCATATGAAATAACCACAAAGCATTTTATTTCTATTTGGCTTATATTTATTAAATTTCATTTATGACTTAAGTGCAAAAATGGCAAATTTTCTGAGAAGCTGGAGTTTTTTTTTGTTGCTCGTTATCAAACTAAACGACCTAATTGTGTCTCTCTGATTCCATTGAAAGACGATAATCATCATCTTGAGTTGTCGCCCCGCCGCGGTGGCGCTTTGTTGTTGTTTGTGCACGTTTCGCCTTATTTCACCACAACAAACGTGAATGCGACGGCGTCTCCGACGGACTCGTCGTCGTCCTGCTGCTGCAGAGCTGAAGCACGTTCATGCCTGACTTCCTGCATGTGACTCCAGGGTGGATAATTGGCTATCTTTCTTCCCCGCAGGGTTATGAAGGGTCACTGATTAAGTTAACATCAAAACAGGTGAGACGGAGCTGCTTTAATGCTCTTTAAAAAATACTAAAATATTTCTGCAACTTTAAAATTGGCTAAATACTTTTCTTATTAGATGTGATATTTTGAGAAATGCAGCTTCTTTCCTGTGAAGAAGATTTATTTATTTTTTTGGTTGTCAAAGTGTTTTTCTTTTCTCTTCCAGCCTGTCGGCTTCGTGACCTTTGACAGTCGCACCGGAGCTGAAGCGGCCAAAAACTCTCTAAATGTAAGCATTGCCTCAGTAGTTTTTTATTTATTAGATCTCTCCGAGTCTGTTTTTGAAGTGTTTTTCTTTATAAATCAAATATGTTTTGTATTTCTTCTTTGCTTAAAGGGACAGTTCACCCCGTGAATTCATGTTTTTCCTGGTACCCGTCGTGCTGTTTATCGCTCTTGTTTTGGAGATGTCTGCCGTAGAGACGTCCGCCTTCTCTCAGTTTAATGAGACTAGAGGACACTTTCCAGGAATCATCCTGACCCGGTTACCGAGTAAGTAACCGAGTCAGGATGAGTAGGAACTCTTAACTGAAAGATGTTCTAACTGCGCCACAAGCAGGTCGATAGGAACTGTTTTCTTTCTACCGGACGTACCGGCGCACAGGAGGAAGCGTGCGTCGCCGCTGGATACCGCGAACTGGCTGCAGCTAAAGTCAGCGATATTATTATTATTATGTTTGGTGGGAAGAAAGTAGTTCCTAAATGAAACCGCTCGCGACGAGACCTGTGGACTATCTTCAGTTTCAGATCCTCCCATTATATCCAAAGACGGACATCTCTACGGCTAATAAAGGATTCATTATTAATTACACAATCTGTATTAATAAATGGCACGACAGGTCAAAAGACAAAATATATATTATTTTGGGGGTGAACCGTCCCTTTTTTTTTTCATGATTGGATCTTTACCATAAAATCTCAACGTCAACCCATTTTGTCTTCCATAACTCGATGGCAGGACCCTTTTTTTTGGAAAGAGGCCAGAATCCCGTAGCCTTTTACGGTAGTTTTACTTTGACCTTGATGCACTTCTTCTAGTCCGGGTTTTAGCTTGACCTCCATTTTGCAAATCACCGCTTTAACCGTAATACTTCTGTTCTCTTCGCCACATGTTGTGTAGTGTGATTTGGACACATCTCCAGTAGCGTAACCTCTCATTCTCCTCACCCAGTAGCCCACGTGTACTGCATCCGGCAGTAGCTAACACCTCTCGTAGCAGAGCAAGCACCTCTTTTTAGTTACACACACATACACACACCAAAGTACTACTCACCTGCATGTGGGCACAACGCTTAGGGCACCAGAACACAAGCAGGGCTCAACCCACCTGGAAAAGGAGTTGCACTCAAGTCTCCATCTGCCCTTTTTTTTTTTTTATTTCCCTCATCCCGCTCTCCTCCTGGCTCGGTGGGGGGGTCGACCTTCGACCTTCCTCGACCTCCCGGGCTCTCTAGAGAGAGGGATGCGAGCGTGTTTGTAATATCCCAGGAGTGTATCGTGAGGGTACATCCTGAGTATTGCAACGCGGCTTTAGGAAAATTTGAAAAAGGAGTCTGTGTGAGACCGCTGAGCTGCACCCCTTTTTAAAAAAAAAAAAAAAATTTAAAAAAAACTCAGCCCACCTCCCTTACGATGCTATGTCCTCCTCCTCCGTCTCTCCCCCCAGGGAATCCGTTTTGACCCCGAAAGCCCCCAGACCCTGCGCTTAGAGTTTGCTAAAGCCAACACGAAGATGGCAAAGAGTAAGCTGATGGCCACACCGAACCCCACAAATATCCACCCTGCTCTAGGAGCTCACTTCATTGCACGGGACCCATGTAAGTTGTACGGCTGCACCACTCATAGGCTCTTCTCGTCCACTTCTCACCTCGGCAATGCCGTGAAACTCGACTTCTCAGGGTAGTTTGTTTTTTAAGAGACAAACGGGCAGAGGTTTACAAAAAAATATAATTGGTAGCTAACAAATTTAAAAGACTAACTCACCTCCACATGCATGTTTCATCTCGACTCGTAGTTCAGCCGCTTTGCTTCTGTACAGCTGGGAAGTCTCCACTCCCTCACAGGGGTTTCTTTTTTTTTGGGGGGGGGGGGGGGGGGGTTTGTTATCAGTCCACTTTGCAAAAAACACCTGCTTGGTTCAGGAGACGTCGACAGGTGACTGGGAGCGTCTGTTGCCTTCAGACCAGATTCCGCTCGGTGGAATTTACTCGTTGCAGAAAGAAAAACGTGCGGTTGAGTTTGTGTAAAAGTAAAATTGTGACGTTCTCTTAAAACTTGTTTTATCGCCTTTGTTCTCAAACGGCATCCTTTTGCTGCTCGTATTTCTTCATGCAGAAAACACTGCTGTTCAAAACTTATTTTTCTAAACTTCAATAATTTGACTTCTACTTGGAGAAAATGTTTATAATTCAGACGCAATTGGTGTTAAAATGCTGTTGGCACCATTTATTTCTCTGAAATACTCTTTTGATTTTGAATTTATTTTCCAGTCCAGAAAAGTGACGGTGATACTCGATCATTACTGAACTCTAAACATTGAGTTGGGCTCTCCTGAAGAGGTTTAGACTCATCTGTCCCAATAGTGCTAACCCTAAAATAAACGGTTTCTATCGTATAAGTTTGAAGAGTGTTGGAAAAGCAGCAAGTCTGTTAACTCCAGTTGGTTATCGGCTCCAATGTTCTGAAACACGCAAACATCCCGTTCTTTTTGCACGTAGAAATGGATGTGCAGCGGAATCTGGTCTGACTTTAGCTCTTTTTTAAATTATTTTAGGGTTGTAAAAGTTTAATTCTTTGCTTTTAATGGCAGTTGGAGCTCTTTCTCGTCGGTAGTAAACCACATTACAGTTAAAAACGTCTTTTTTTTTTTGGCGTCATTTTTGACATTTTCTTCCTTATTTTAAAAACGTTAGCTTCTGTGCTGATTGCCTACGCGGTCCACGGCCGTATGTTCACGGTTAGGTCAGTCAGTTTTTCGTTTCCTCCCGTCCCGTACTCTTCCAGATGATCTGACGGGGGCGGCGCTGATCCCAGCGTCTCCGGACGCCTGGACCCCCTACCCGCTGTACACCACGGAGCTGACCCCCGGCCTCCCTCACGCGGCCTTCACGTACCCGGCGGCCGCTGCCGCCGCCGCAGCCCTCCACGCCCAGGTGAGCGTTCCTTCCCTCGAGTGTCGGCTCGTAGAACTTCAGCGCTAACGAAACGGGGGAACCTTCGGAATGAACGTCCTCACCAGGTACAACCGGAAACCTTTAAAAATGAGACCATGGAGACGCAGTCCTGCCCCTTTACAGTGATTTTACACATATGATTGTCAGTTATAAAAGCTAATTCTTGCACCTACAAGAAAGTGATTCTGTCATTAAAAAAAATTCGTAAATTAGGAAGACGACAAACTAAAGATAGCGTTACGTTAGCTAGCTAGCATTTAAGCCAACGGCCATTTTGCCATGCAAAACTTTTTTTTTTTTTTTTTTTTAAATTGAAAAAACAAGTGTTTTAAATGGGATTAAAAAATAATAATAATCTTTTACCATTGACTACCATACAAATCATTTGCGAAATAAGGTCTCATGGGGGGGTAACCGAAACTTCGCCTTTCTATTCATGGTGAAGATGCACCAAATCCTGGCCAGTTGTCGGTGCTAACGGTATACTGATTTTGTACTGGTTCTATCGCCTGACCCATAACTACTCGCGGTCTCTGCCTCAACCAGGCAGCATTTGCAGGGATTCATAATTACCCATCATGCAACGCACAGCCGGCTCTCTTGCGCTCCATAGAAAAATAAATACCTTGCATATATCCACATGGATCCAATGCTTCAATTAAAAGCAGACTCGCATGTGCTGCTGGTTGCACAACGCGTCTTTATATAATCCTGAAACGATAAAGTTAAAACTCATGTTGTATCGCAATAAAAAGATCTGTCATCTCTAAATGTCTCGGACTGACATGTTCATGCTTTTCATGTGGTGTAACCTTACGATGCCGCGCACTTACCTTAAATCCCTCTTTGTGGTTGTCATTTGGCTCGTGGAGATCCTTCTTTCTGTGTGTTGATGGAGATATACGTTGTTCCTCTTTTAATGGAGCTGTGTGCTGGAGGATCAAATGTGCTCTCGGTAATAAAAACATGTTTTGGTCCCAAATGGAGTTTAATCCCAATTTTTAAGACTTGCATTCAGACAGTAAATCAGTTTAATCTGGTCTGCAAAAAAAAAAAAATATTTTTTAACGTGAACAATTTTCAGCAGGACATGATGGAGCTTTCTTTTTTTTTTTTTTTTTTCCATCACAAAGTGTTTACGTTGCCAGCTAAAAAGCTACAGAAATAGAGCAGCTAAATACAAAGCGGCGGGCCGGGGCTTTTGGTTAACAATAGCAATGGAAAATATTTTCCCTTGTTGGTTCGTTTAAAGTTCATTTGTGATCTAACTTCCTCCTGCAATGTAAGAGGGGAGGGCTCCACTGCGGAGCAGGCGGCTAATACTTGGACTATTTTGTCGGGGCGTAAGAGGACGGAGGAATGCGAAGTATTTGCTTGGAGAAGTTGTCCGACCTGATGGCCTTTCTCCGGAGGTGCCAACTTACTGTCCACGTTCCTGTCGGAACATAAGCTGAGGGGGAGGGGGGGGGATATATATATTTTTTTAAATTGCAATCCGGTGAAGGATCGCTAAAAGTTCCCTTCTCGGCCGACGTTGTCTGACTGCGACATCGCAGCATAAACGTCTGATCGGCTCCCAAGCTTTTTTTTAATTTAATTTTTTTATTTATCCGTCATTCTGCGACAAGTACGGAAAGGTACCGGCTCTCGCCCCGTGGAAAGGTTTTGACTCATTGAGAGGTTTCCACTCCACGTTTCCATGCCTCTTAATTACTGGAGGACTATTGTCCTCAATGACCAGTTACGTGACCCGCATTCCCATGGCTCCAGTGAACAGGGCTTAAAGGGACAGTCCTTGTAAACCTGCTCGTCCACAAGTGTTGTGCAGAATTGAGGACTGAAGCCTGTTTTATTATTATTCTGTACATGACTGTTTTTGTTTCTGCAGATGCGCTGGTACCCTACGCCCTCTGAGACTTCACAGCCTGGATGGAAGTCCCGGCAATTTTGTTAGATTTCTAGTGAGTAACCTTCATCTTCTAACTGATAACCTGATGTCTTCCAAACTTAAACCTGCACAATGAAACCAACACGATGTCTGAGTGAAAACTGCAGAATGTGGAAATGCCTAAAAATATTTATTGGTTGTTTAAAGGAAAAGGCTGGTGATGCTTTTTATTTAATAAAACGGCACGTTAATCTAACCTGCACCAAAGAGCAGGCAGAATATACACTTTAATCAAAGAATCTGAATCTGTTTATCAAATATTATTCAAATGTTTTGGACTACTTTCAGCTGCGGATGAATACACATTTGGTGCACGAATTGGTAGCAGGACGGCATATGTGGGATTGCTGTAAAAGCAAACTACAGTGTTCTGATAATTGTATTAAATGAGCATGACGCCTCTAGAAATGGAACGGAAATAAAACACTGACTTGTTTTTAGTCGTCGTTTGACTTTAAAAGATGTGCGACGCTCGTTGCGCTAGCGAGCTAGTTTTCTAAAGCTGGCTAGTTCGCTAGCTAGTTAGTTCCACCGTGCTTTATTGATACGCCGGTTACAGAAATTGAGCCGAACAAAGTTTCCACTCATCGGTTGACGTTCTTAAGTTGTTAAATTGTACTTATTTACTTCATAACCTCGGTGGATCAGACTTGATGTCTGTTTACTTCATACCGACGTTAGCCGGCTACAACGATCCCAATGGAAAACGATAAACACAAAAATGGCTGCCGCTCTGAACCTTCCTGCTAAGTTCATCTTTTATTTCTGTGATGTATTGTCGACCCTCATGTGTGGGTCATTGATGAGTTTAGTTTTTTTTAATAGTTTTTGGAAAACAAAGGCGCCCTCTGGCACAAAGAAAGAAGCTGTCGTTCTTTGGAAACCGTTTCATGGGATTTATTAACGAGAAGGGGAGAGAAGACAAAACAACCATTTTCTTGTATCTCGTTTTCCACTTTTTAAAAACTGAGCCAGATTTTTACGAAATGTTCTTCCATTACGATGGCGTTTGGTAAAGTTTTTTTTTTTTTTGTAGATGACTCCACGGTCACCATCCTGTTGCAAACATTTCAATTGGCAGCTTAAAGTCTCCTAAAAGAACATTTACTTCTCTTTGGGGAATGTTTTTGTAAATTGTTTTTCAATTAAATTATACATTTGTTTTTACATAAATGGGAACATATTTTCTTAGCGTGAGAGCCACTGACAGGCTGGGAAAGTCAAAGTATTGTGAGACTATTTTAGGTCTTTTCATGTAGTTATAGGCTTTATTGTTGTTTAGACTAACGCTTGTTTACCTTTTCTTCAGGCCTCTGGAAACCACACCTCTTGTCCAGCTGAAGTGAGGTTTGCCAAGCTCTTCATTAATTTAATCAGGTTTATTTAATGGACAAATGTGCATTATTATAAACAAACAGTATTTATATCTCCTCCCGATTGTCTCTTATGTGGAGGGAGGGCAGGGGGAGGAGTCTGAGTTGAAACCATCTTGCTGTCGACAATCTGAGCGTATCCTTGGCAACTATTGCGGTACCATCTTAGCACTTCAAATAAAAAAAGAAAAAGAAAATGTAAAAAAAAAGATGAACCTCATGCAAAAGTATAGTTAAAAAAAATTAAAAAAAAACGTCATGGAAAGATAATTGCTGAGGGGGGGGGGGGGAAGGAACTGATGCGTTGACGTTACCGTTGTTAAGCTAGTCCTTCAATGGGGTCACCGCTGCTCCCGGGAGGTTTAGAAGCATTAAAGAGTCATTGCATGTTAGTCTTTATGGCATGAATTTAGAACGCAGAGTTCTGTGTATAATTTCCTTTAGTGTTTGTGTTTCCTCTTTACCTTTTTTTTTTTTTTTTAATTTCTTTTTGGCCTAGACAGCGATATTGTTTAGTCTCCCTGTAGAACCGTGGTCTTACCTCTGTGAAAGCTAGGCTGTTGTGTAAAATGGCTTCTCTCGCATGGACCTCGTGAACCCCCACGTTCTGTACGACGACCCCGCGTCCTTTACGAGCATATCAGTGTCCGTCGTTATCGAGGAAAGTACAAGTGCTTCTGTACTATTTGTTTTTTTTGTTTTGTGTGATGTATATTTATGCATTTTTGTGCAACTAAAAAAAAATATATATATATATATATAAAAAAAAAAAAAATGATGAACCTGTATAAGTTGGATGTTTAGTTGTCTCTTTGTGTTTTTCGGTGTTACTTTTTGATCCTATAATCCTGTTGACGTAGTTTTAAAGAAGTGCAATTTGTTTAAAGGGGGGGGGAAATAGGGCCTCTGAGCGCCATTCTGCTAACGGATTGCTGTAAAACGGATCTTTCAGAATGTGAAACTGGACTACAAACGTAAAAGGTTGTTTATTTTCTTGCAGGGTGGGGTGGGGGGGAGGAGGAGGAGTGTCTGGGTGGGGGAGTGCATTTTGAAATGGGAAGCGGGATCGGATCGATGGAGGAATTTAGTTTGTGGTTTAGAAACATGTTTGTCTTTGTATCTGCTGTGCATAAGATGTTAAAAAGAAGAAAAAAAGATTCTCATCTTATGAATAATAAAAATAAAAAAAAGAAGTGAATGCAATTTATATTTTTTTCGTCTCCGTGCGTCTGTCGCGTGTTTGCTTTCGTCTCGTCGGCCAATCGGAAGTCGACAAACGGCGTTCACGCCCCCCCAAAAGAATTAAACTCTGGACGTCAGATGTTGCCGTCAATAATTAATGCAAACAGTTTTTTTTTTTAAATTTATTTATTTTTTTCCCCACTCATGCACGAGTGCATTAGTGTCGCTTTGCGTGGTGCTGCACACTCGGCCCCCCCGTGAAGCGGGGAGATGCTCAACCGACCGAGACGGCTCCCCAAGGGACTCTTAAGTGACTGGTCCCAGTACGACCAGCTGCCTGGTTGCACTGGTGGTTCACTGTAAACCTTTTGGCCAATTAAGCCGTGTGTGTAGGACTCAATGACGGCTTCATCCGTGTGTGTATGCGTGCGTTCATATTGGCGCAATAGCATTGACGTTAAAGTTTTTATATTTTGGGTTACATTTTTATTTAATTGACCCCTTTTTAACCTAAAATCAAGGCTTATCCATAAATTGACTGTCATGAAATTTGATTTAATTATCGAGAAGAACTGTCCATATTTCCTCAAATTTGAGGGTTTGCTGCATTTTTTAAAAATATAATTATAGAATGGTGTGAATATATCTGAGGTCCAAATTGTTGCTCAAACAAAACGAGACGTTTAAAATAAAAACAAAATGAGCTTTAAGATACTTTTTTTTTCACTATTTGGACATTTTCTTTACTAAATTGGGACAAATCGACCCCAGATTGATCTGAGAGGAGACGCTCCAGTTCATCGATGGATGCCGACTCATGAGATCTGATGAACATCGAGGGATTAAAACAGCCGAAGGAGAAGCAGAAGATTCTCAATCTTCCATTTGCCTTTTTTTTAAATTTTTTTTATATAAATGTGGTTCACTTCACTTTGACGTAGATTATTTTTGATTGACATGAAATCGATACAGAGTGTGAAGATGGAGACGCAACACAACATCTTTTCATCTGCAGACCCGGCGCTGTGTACATGAACTTACTGACACACTTTGAATTATTTGGATTAATATTGCGATTGGGAATTTGTTTACAGACGATGAGAGAAGCACAATAACCGTTTTTTTTAAACACACTTTATATTTGTATATTTATTCTGAAGTCTTTATTTACAGCTGTCGTCGCCTCCGTCTGCATGAAGGCCATCACACTAACAATAAATGTAAGGTCACTTATGTAAGAATAAAATAAACCTTTTTGTCTTCGGCTCACCATCAAGAAACAGCATTTATCCAAAAGGATGAAAAACAGGATATCGTCTCAAGAAGAAGGTTCTGGTCGGATGGGCAGGAAAATCCTCAAACATTTATATATATTTTTATATATAATATATATTTTTAAATATATTATATAATTTTATTATATATTATATCAAATATAGAGATGTGATAGGTTTGAGATTAAAAAGAAATGCATTTCTTGTATTTCAAACTGACTTCAGTCAGATATACGTGTATATATATATAAATACACATAATTGTACATTAGATATACTGTACATTTGTACACCACGTCATTCAGAAAGACCCTCAAAAACCAGGTCTTCAGACTGACCTCTCCCTCCCATGTTTTTTATTTCCTAGTCCATACCTATTAGTCAACTACTAATCTTGTATTCTATTAGATATATATATTTATTATATCTATTATTTTTTATATTTATTTATATATATATTGTTTTATTTTATCCTATCGTTTGTAAAGCATATGTGAGAACTTTATAAATCTGATGTATTATTATTTTTATTAACATTGACAACACTCTAAATATCAAATAAAAAAATCTATCTGTTCCACTGCAAAAAACTAATTGCTAAAAATTAAAATAAGTTCTAAAAAATTTAAAAAACGTATTATTTCTTAATAGCAGCCGGGTGGATGGAGGCCTGGAGGTTTTACTGAAGGGCTTTGTCGCCCTCTTCTGGCCAAACATCCACATAACCAGAGAGAAGCTGGCTGCTTAATTAAAATAAAAAATGACTGTTTAACTACTCAAAAAACCCTGATGAATAGCAGCCCACGGTCTGAAGCTACATTGCCCGGACAAGGGAAACCAGGGCACCCTCCCGGAGCCAGACCCAGGAGGGGAGCTCGTCGGCGAGCGTCTGGTGGCCGGGCTTTCGCCCATGGGGCCCGGGCGCCTACGGGTTGCAGGGAGTAAGGCTCTGACTGTTGTTTGTGCTTATGCACCGAACAGCATTTCGGAGTATCCGGCCTTCTTGGAGTCGGTGGGAGGGGTCCTGGAAAGGGCGCCGCCTGCCGACTCCATAGTTCTCCTGGGAGACTTCAACGCTCACGTGGGCAATGACAGAGAAACCTGGCGGGGCGTGATTGGGAGGAACGGCTTGCCCGATCTGAACCCGAATGGTGTTTTGTTGTTGGACTTCTGTGCTAGCCACAGTTTGTCCATAACGAACACCATGTTCGAACATAAGGTGGCTCATAAGTGTACCTGGTACCAGAACACCTTAGGCCGGAGATCACTGATCGACTTTGTAATCGTATCATCTGATCTGCGGCCGTATGTCTTGGACACTCGGGTGAAGAGAGGAGCAGAGCTGTCAACTGATCACCACCTGGTGGTGAGTTGGATCAGATGGCGGGGGACTCGGCTAGAAAGACCTGGCAAGCCCAAACGTGTAGTGAGGGTGAACTGGGAACGTCTGGCAGAGGATCCTGTCCGGGAGGTCTTCAACTCCCACCTCCAGAAGAACTTCTCACAAATCCCGAGGGAGGCTGGGGACATGGAATCCGAGTGGACCTTGTTCAAAGCCTCTATTGTGGACGCGGCTGCTCGGGGCTATCGGTGCCTGTCGTGGCGGCAACCTGAGAACCCGGTGGTGGACACCGGGGGTGAGGGAAGCCGTCAAAGGAGGCCTTTCGGGCCTGGCTGGCCCAGGGGTCTCCTGAAGAAGGAGAGGGGCAGCGCCGGAAGACTTTGGGGTGGTTTCACCCATATCCCTGGCAGAGGTCGCTAAGGTAGTCAAAAAGCTCCTTTGGTGGCAAGGCGCCAGGGGTGGATGAGATCCGCCCTGAGATGCTGAAAGCACTGGACATTGTTGGGCTGTCTTGGTTGACACGCCTTTTCAGTGTCGCATGGGGGTCGGGAACAGTGCCCATGGACTGGCAGACCGGGGTGGTGGCTCCCATCTTCAAGAAGGGGGACCGGAGAGTGTGCTCGAACTATCGTGGTATCACACTGCTCAGCCTCCCGGGAAAAGCTTATCCCAGGGTGCTGGAGAGGAGGCTCCGACCGCTTGTCGAACCTCGGATTCAAGACGAACAGTGCGGATTCCGTCCCGGTCGTGGACCAGCTCTTTACCCTCGCAAGATTACTGGGAGTTTGCCCAACCAGTTTACATGTGCTTTGTAGACCTGGAGAAGGCTTTCGACCGGGTCCCTCTGGGTTTTTTGTGGGGGGTGCTGCGGGAGTATGGGGTGCCGGACCCGTTGGCACGGGCCATCCGGTCTCTGTACGCCTGCAGTAGGAGCTGTGTTCGTATCCTCGGTAGTAAGTCAGACACGTTCCCGGTGGGTGTTGGCCTCCGCCAGGGCTGCCCTTTATCACCGGTCCTGTGACCTTCATGGACAGGATATCTAGGCGCAGCCAGGGGGCGGAGAGGATCCGGTTCGGGAGTCTCGGGATCGTCTCTCTGCTGTTCGCGGATGATGTGGTCCTGTTTGCCTCCTCGGACCGTGACCTCCAGCATTTACTGGGGCGTTTTGCAGCCGAGTGCGAAGCGGCAGGGATGAGAGTTAGCACCTCCAAATCTGAGGCCATGGTGCTCTGCCGGAAACCGGCGGATTGCTCCCTCCAGGTGGGGGCAAACTGCCTACACCAAGCGAGGGAGTTCAAGTATCTCGGGGTCTTGTTCACGAGTGAGGGTAAGGTGGAGCGGGAGATCGACAGGCGGATCGGTGCGGCTGCAGCAGTAAAACAGGCGCTGTATCGGTCCGTCTTGGTGAAGAGGGAGCTGAGCCGGAAGGCAAAGCTCTCCATTTACTGGTCGGTCTACGTTCCAACCCTCACCTATGGTCACGAACTCTGGGTCGTGACCGAAAGAACGAGATCTCGGATACAAGCGGCCGAAATGAGCTTCCTCCATAGGGTGGCCGGGCTTAGCCTTAGAGATAGGGTAAGGAGCTCGGACATCAGGGGGGAGCTCGGAGTCGAGTCGCTGCTCCTTCGTGTCCAAAGGAGTCAGCTGAGGTGGTTTGGGTATCTAGTCAGGATGCCTCCTGGACGCCTCTCATTAGAGGTTTTCCGGGCACGTCCAACTGGTAGGAGGCCCCGGGGAAGACCGAGGACACGCTGGAGGGATTATATCTCCCGGCTGGCCTTGGAACGCCTCGGGATCCCCCAGAATGAGCTGGAAAGTGTTGCGGGTGAGAGGGAAGCCTGGGTCGGCCTGCTGAACCTGCTGCCACCGCGACCCGACCCCGGATAAGCAGGTGATAATGGATGGATGGATGGATGGATGTTTAACTATTATATATCATATTACTGAGAGTATTATTACTTTATTACTCTGGCATCAATGTAAACGCAGGGTTGTTGTTGGTTGAGCTGGAGGCAACTAATGATTATTTTGATTATGGATTAAATTGCAGAATATTTTCACCATTAATTGTTTGTTTGTAAAAAAGAAAATTGAAAATAATCAGAAATGGTGTACCAAATAAATATTAAATAAAAGCAAAAGTAGCAAAATCTCACATTTGTGAAGCCATGAAATGTTTTTTTTGTATTAAAAATTACTTTAAATGATTATCAATGAGTTGTTTCAACTGCACTTTAAATTTATAACAACTCATCATAGTTTAAAAACTCTTCCTATAAAATATTATTTTGTAAAGTATACTAAAGCTGTCAGATAACTAGAGAGAAGTATAAAGCTCAATATTTCCAATATATATCTATATAATATAGATATATATACAATATATTGTATATATATTATATATATACAATATATTTATATACAATATATTGTATATATATATATATATATATTGTATATATACACAATATATTGTCGGAGAAGTGGAAAGTGTCATCAAAAGAAAAGACTTAAGACGTAATGTATCAATAAAGTAAATGTACTGGCATCATGTTTGTCATTTAACATCAATATTAATCAATATAATCTGTTTAAAGTGGAACCGGCGAGACATTATCAAACTATTTTATAATTTTAATAATTTTATTGCCTATTAGATCATTTTTATTAGCTTGTTTCATTATTGATTGACGCCACTGAACCGATTCTGCTGCTTAAATTCACACGTGGATCAATAACTTCTCATCTCATCAAACTTTTATTAACATTTCACGGTTTACCGGATACTTTAAAGTCCTTTTTCTACTTTATGTAAGTTTCTATTAAAGCGTATTAAAGCTCATCCTGACTTTATCTCTTTTACAGGTGAGTTTCCTTGGTCTTTCTACTGAATGCTTTTATTATTAAATATTATATGTGTACTTTCTCACTGCGATGCCATGTTCCTTCTGTATGTTTCATGTTATTTTGTGTTTTTATTCTAACTAATGTTACTTTACATATTATGCATTATTGTTCCTGCTATAATGTTTTAATGCAGGTTGCTGAAGGTCTTTCCAAGGACTGGAAGAAGTACTCTGATCAAGTAAAAGTATAAATACCATTGTGTATAAGTACTCTGTTACTAGTGCTGCAGCGGGTGAAGACGAGAGACTTTATATTCTATCCAATCCATAACAATAATAACACCTCCTGATTGATTAGTTGATTATATTTCGTATTAATTATCTGACTCTGCAAAGTGACTGAGTTAAAAGTACAATACTTCATATTAAAGTGGCATGAAATGGAAGTAAAGTCCCTCAAAGTTGTACTTGAGATCAAAATGTTTGTTTTTAAGTTGGTAAAAGCTAATAAATGTGATGTAGGAGCTTTTTTTATGTCTATTTCTTGCAGATTTTCCACTATGTTCATAATGTTGCACGTCGTCTTGTGGCCCCTCCCCCATCGTCACCACTGAAGTGCCCTTGAGCAAAATGTACTTTATTGTCATACCTGTACCTGCGTCTCGAGATCTTTATTCAATGTATTTATTTGTTTTTGTGTATTAAATGTGTTGTCATCCTTTGTAGCTAATGCTCTAATTAAAGGATTCAGTCCATATCACCTGGATTGATCAATTAACCAATTAGGAATCTGTAATACACCAATTTCATGTTCCGTTAATTCAAATAAACGAATAAAGTGAATTTTCCGTCTGATTATTGGAGGGAAAACTTTTCTTTTTACGGACGACACAAGTTGCAAATGGCTTTTAAAATGTTTTAATAATATACTTTTATATTTTAATGAAGGCTATTGGACAGAAAAAAACAATTAGGGATGTGTGGTGTATCATAGTATTTCCCTAAAATACTGCATATCCCAGAATGCATTGGGCAGGAAACATTTAGATATTTTTCCAAGTACAACCTTTTTTTATATTCAGAAATAAATATTCATCATATTCTAATAATAATAATAATGATATGGTCCAGGAAAACTGAAGTATTTGTATTTCATAGTATTTGTTTTAAATACTGTAGGAAATATTTGAGTGATTTATTATAATGTTTTCCCATTATAATGGTGATATATGACTGCAGGTATAGATGGCGTCCATTAATAAGAATTCACAAATATAATCCAAAACATGTGTGTAAAGTTTAAATGCTTTTATATTTTAATAATAGTATGGTCCAGAAAAACAGAAGTATACATCACGTAACTATTTAAATACATGTATATATCTTTCTGTTTATTTTTAAATGATTTGGGGCTATCCCAGAATGCATTGGGCATAAAATATTTGGAAAGTTGGAGTATGTTTTCCCCCCATAATAAAATAAAATAAATATAATATGATAACAGACTGCAAATGTAATGTTATCCATTCAGAAAATATACAAAATAAAATCCACATAATTTGTATTTTATTAACAATATGGTCCACGTGTACATTATATTAGTACTTGTACTTCATAATATGTGTTTTAAATGCTATGGGGCACATCCCAGAATACTTGGGAGTACTTTCATGAAGTACTACAATGAAAAAGCTATAAAAGATGTCCACTCAGAGAATATATATTAACATTTTATTTTTTAAATCCAGCTTAAATACTTAATTAGAAACAATAAACGTTAAATATTTCTTAAAAAATAAATAAAATACAAATCATGTTATTAACAATATGATGTACATTATATTAGTACTTTTACATCATAATATGTGTTTTAAATGCTGTGGGGCACATCCCAGAATGCATTATGTAGGAAATATTTGGATACTTGGGAGTACTTTCATGAAGTACTACAATAAAGAAGCTATAAAAGTTGTCCACTCACAGAATATCTAAAAAACTTTTTTTAATCCATCTTAAATACTTCAACAGTCTAATTAAAGTAATTAAAAACAATAAACGTTAAATATTTCTTTAAAAAAAAAATATATATATATATACAGATCATATTATGAACAATATGGTCGACTTGTACATTATATTAGTACTTGTACATCATAATATTTTTATTAATATTAAAATCCTAGAATGCATTTCGAAGGAAATATTTTGAAACTTTGGATAATATTTTCCCTCAGAGAATATATATAAAACTTTTTTTAATTTTTTAAAATCCATCTTAAATACTTCAACAATCTAATTAAAGTAATTAAAAACAATAAACGTTAAATATTTCTTTAAAAAAACAAACATATATATACAAATCATATTATTAACAATATGGTCCACGTGTACAATATATTAGTACTTGTACATCATAAGATTTTTTATTAATATTAAAATCCCAGAATGCATTTCGAAGGAAATATTTGGATACTTTGGATAGTATTTTCCCTCAGAGAATATATATAAAACTTTTTAAAACATTTTTTAATCCATCTTAAATACTTCAACAGTCTAATTGAAGTAATTAAAAACAATAAACGTTAAATATTTCTTTAAAAATATATATATATATATATATATACAGATCATGTTATTAACAATATGGTCGACTTGTACATTATATTAGTACTTGTACATCATAATATTTTTATTAATATTAAAATCCTAGAATGCATTTCGAAGGAAATGTTTTGATACTTTGGATAATATTTTCCCACAGAGAATATATCTAAAACTTTTTTAAATTTTTTTAAATCCATCTTAAATACTTCAACAATCTAATTAAAGTAATTAAAAACAATAAACGTTAAATATTTCTTTAAAAAATAAAATAAAATACAACCACGTGATTTTCTACTGCTGGCGGCGTGCCGCTCTGATGTGTGTCACGTGACCAAGGTTGAGGCCCCACGCGACCCCCCCCCCCCCTCCCCTCCCTCCTCGTGCCATTCGCGGAGCACACGTTCACTAAATTGAGTCTAATTAGCCGCTAGCGGCCTCTTCTTAAATATGACCTCGTGTCGCTGCCAGCGGGTATTAGTGGAACTTTCCCCTTAAGCTGTCAGTCCTCAACATGGCGTTTTCTCTGGTGAGTCACACACTCATTTAAACCACGTGCACGTTTTATCTTTTGCACTTTTTTTGTGTATATGTTTGTGTGTGTGTGTGTCATGAAACTACCTCCGACGTCTCTTTTAGGCTCCATTTTTTTTTTTTTAATTCCTACCCCCAAAAGGCTAGCTTCCGAGACCGAGAAAAAGTCGTGTTTCCACTCCACGTGTCACAACCTCCTCGCGCTCATTTAGCATTCATTTTGCGTGTGTGTGTGTGTGTGTGTGTGTGTGTGTTTGCAGAGAAACGATCCCCGCAGGCCGGACAGCCCGGACTCCGAGTCTCCGGCCCTGTCCACCTGCAGCAACGCGGACATCTTCCGCAGGATGAACACCATGCTGGGCAACGCTCTGGATTTCACCGGTGTGTGCACCACACCCAACAACAACAACAACAACAACACCAAGGGAAAGCCAGACCTGCTGTGTGGTAACGTCTGCTTAGTATTCTCCACCCTGCAGCAGGTCGAGTTGGCTGCAAAAGCAAGTAAAATAGTTGCATTGCTGGAGTCTAAAACCCACCAGGTGTGTTAGAAACCCTGGATCAATGCGTCCTCATTGACCCCCCCAGCTCACTGATCATAGTACACATTCAATACACAATCAATACACAATACCTTCCCCGGTTCATCACTTTGAGACCATTTTTTGTATTGCAAGTTTTCGATATGCAAATGAGGCATTATTTTATGAAATATGTGCTCATTTGCATAAGTTTCCAGAATTGAAATTAATCACTCTAAAAACCAGAAAGTAGTCAAAAGACAACAAAAAACACATTTGTCCTTGTTTTTAGCACTAAAATGTGTATAAATGAGTCTCAGAATGCTGCGTGAACAAACCCCTCTGCATAAAGCTTCATAATATATAGTTTTTATTAATAAATGTGTGTAAATGAGTCTCAGAATGCTGCGTGAACAAACCCCTCTGCAGAAAGCTTCATAATATATAGTTTTTATTAATAAATGAGGCTCAGAATGCTGCGTGAACAAACCCCTCTGCAGAAAGCTTCATAATATATAGTTTTTATTAATAAATGTAGTATAAATTAAAGTTATTGTGTTACACGTTTTATGAAATGTTATGTTTAAATATGCAAATGAGGCATTGGGAGAAATCTTCAGTCTCCAATAGACAAAAGTAGTTAAATAAACATCTGAATGTGTATTTTGGATGGTTTTCTTTCCACTCGTAAGAAAACCATGTTATGGGAGCAAAATATCCCAAATTTCTGCAACTTATTTCATTTGCAATTATAAAACAAACGCAAATGTTGGAAAACATTTTTTTTCTGTATGTCGATTTTAATTGTCTAATTTAAATATTCGCATTTTAAAATAAATGCCTGAATCGGCCTGAAAATACATATAAATATGAGTTTAAATAGTTTTTTTTTGACGAGTATTTTCTTATCAAATTCAAAAGCGGAGGTCGCGACCTCGTCGGTAGCTGCTGCCGTTTTTGTGTCAAAGCGCCACATTTTAAACCCTCTAGATTTAAACGTTTCAAGGTGAAGCCTCCATCCAGGAAGGAGCTGCGTTCACTTCCTCCTCCAGACTGAAGCCTTCGCCAGCAGCTGATTCATGCTGCATCGCCGTTTCTGCAGCATTGCAGCACTTTGAAGAGGTTTCCAGTGAGATTTGTGGCGTTTTTCTTTCTTCTTTGCATTAATTTGCTTACGTCTGCAGGTTTTTTTGCGCTTAATGATGCAAGAATTTCAATTTTTTTTTTTTTAAACTCTGCAGAAAATCACTTTTTGTACTGAAAGTTTTTAAAAAAAATTTTTGAAGTGACTCTTGCATCGGAGATAAACTTTTGGGCTCGTGCTGCTGAATCAGGGCTGCAGCTGGATGCGTTCCAGCCTCTGGTGGCGAAGGGAGGAGCCGGCGGTGCAAACCGTCAACATCTGACCGGTCAGCTGCTCAGCGTTCAGAGCTCCATCTGTTCGCTGCGCCGCGACTATCACAATCAGTGTGTCCGACTTAGTTATTTAAATGGCTCTTTGAGCTAGAGTTCTCTTTTTTTTTTCTTGCTGAGTCATTTGCTCCCATGCCGCCTCCCTCCATGCCGCCTTAGCGCTGCCCCCTAGCCTCCCTCCCTCCCCTCGTTGTCAGATTGCTCAGGAAACAAGGCGAGACGGAGTCAGCAGCAGCTGTGGCTGCCGTCTTCCCACCAGAGAGGACGGTTCTTCTATCAACGAGCAAATAGCTACGACAGGAATTCTTTTCATTACAGTTGTTAGGCGGGGAGGTGTGTGTGTGTGAGCTGATGTCATTAGCAGGGGTGTGTGAGTGCATCAGCAGCCATGTCACATGCTGCTAGGTCAGTCAGTGATGCGGACGGCGATGCATGGCAGTTGCACCGGGAACAGAGGCAGCAGGTTAGCTCCCCCGTCAGCTGGTGAAAAGGGAGGGGGAGGAGGAGAAGTTTTATTTTTTAATGAGTCATTTGGTGTCGCGAGTTTCTCCCTGACCTTCTCTATGCAACGCAGACTGAAACGATACTACTTTTTATTTTATATTTTTTAACACTTCCCCTCTTTTTTTTATTTGTTGTTTGTGTGAATCTCCGAACTGGATCTTGGGATTGAAAAGAGTCGGAGCTCGCTGCGGTGGGCAGCAGGAGGAGGATGCTCTTCCCCAACTGCGGTGGCGGCGGCATCATACCCGGCTCCCAGGAGATGCCGTCATCCAGGGGCCCGGCGGGCGTCGCAGACCTGGGCCTCGGCCTCCAGTCCCTCCGGCTGTCCGGCTGGGACAGACCCTGGAGCAGCCAGGACACGGACGCACACAGCTCCCCCTCCCAGGTCCACACCAGCTCGCCCTCCAGTAAGTACCGAATAAATATCCACCGCGTAATGACCCGGAGTTTAGCTGAAGGTGGCTGTTCCCCCCCCCCCCTCCCCCCGCCACGAGTTTATTTGACCGGTACAGCAGACGTCATGATGTCTGTGAGCTCGTGTGATCTGGTTTGTCATGAAATGTGCGTTGCTCGGTTATTACCGGCAGCCTGCGTGCCGACTGCAGCGTCACCGGGGGAGGATGATGTGGCACTTTTTTTTATTTTATATTTTTTTTTATGCTTTGCTGCACCTCTAGCAGGAGGCGCTAAAAAAAAAAACACTGTTCACTGAAGCTGATTTTTAATGTAAACGAGAGAAGTTAAAACATGCAAAGATTATTTAATTATTTCGCTGCAGATTTTCTGAATATTTGAAATACCTGTTGCTCTAAACTGCATGAAAAGAACCAGACTTAACGGTCCCAGTTCGTGGATGACGATGAGCTTCGGAGACGCATTAAGACTTCATCTCGCCCCGCTCGCCCCGACCCATTTGTACTTTTAATCTGTCTGAACTGACCCGATGTGACTTGATTTAGTTTTTTTTCTGAACTGGGACCGGCTCTGTCCCAGTTTGGGACCGGGGCTCTGAACGCGGCCTGCAGCTCAACACTGAGAGCCTCGTGTTCACTGTTGCAGTTCGACTTTCTGTCATCTGAAGGAAGCGGCTGGTTTAATGCTTTAAGGAATTCGGCGTGTAGCTGAGACGAGATTGTGTTTTCGAGGATAAAAAAGAAAGTGAACCAGCCGGCTTGCACATAAAGTCTTCTCTGCATGCAAATTCAGGGAGGAGGGAGGGGGTGGGGGGGGGGGGGGAGGGAGGGGGGGACTTGACTTTGCAGCCTTTCAGTTCCCACAAATCAATGTTCTTGAGATTCAGCACACAAACCCCACTTTTCTTCCACTTGGCTCTTGTGGGAACCTTAAAGAAAGATGCAAAAATATTATTATTAGACTTCTTTCCTCCTCAGACGTGCAACAATGTATCCAAATGGTTAACTGGTGAAGTAATCGCCAACTATTTGACAGATTTTTAACTTAATGAATAAAAAGCTTCTCGGATGGGAAATACATTCTGGTTATTTACTCTGACGGTAACTTTTATCTTTTTTTTTTAGTTGTTGACAAACATTTTGAGCCAAACGACTCTTAGATTTAGTTCCGACCTTCACCTTTTTTTTTCGACTGTCTGAATCCTCTCGATGCCCCTCTAGTGCTGGGCATCCTGAACAGCCCCTTCAGCAGCATCCTGGGGAAGCCCCCCGGCTACCTGCCCCCCGAGTCCATGAGCATGACGGCCGACTTCCTGGAGAAGTTCCCCAGCATGGCGCGCATGGCGACCCGCCTGGACTCCAGCTCCTTCCTGGACTCTCGCTCCAGCAGCCCGGAGGACTCTGAGACCAGCGGCTTCAGCTCCGGTTCAGACCACCTCTGTGACATGCTGGTAAGACTCCTCCTCCCTTGTTGTCCTCCTCCCTTGTTGTTGTTGTTCTCCTCCCTGGTTGTCCTCCTCCCTGGTTGTCCTCCTCCCTGGTTGTCCTCCTCCTCCTCCTCCATGGTTGTCCTCCTCCTCCTCCTCCATGGTTGTCCTCCTCCTCCTCCTCCATGGTTGTCCTCCTCCTCCTCCATGGTTGTCCTCCTCCTCCTCCCTTGTTGTCCTCATCCCTGGTTGTTGTTCTCCTCCCCTGGCTGTTCTCCTACCTTGATGATCTCCTACCTTGTTCTCCTACCTCTTTCTCGTTGTTGTCCTTCTCCTCGTTCCTTTCTTGTTCTCATCTATCTTCTCCTCCTCTCTCCTTCTTGTTCCTCCTCTTCCATCCTCTCTCTCCTTGTCCCTCTCTCCTTGTTCCTCTCTTCCATCCTCTCTCTCTCTCTCTCCTTGTCCCTCTCTCCTTGTTCCTCTCCTCTTCCATCATCTCTCTCCTTGTTCCTCTCCTCTTCCATCCTCTCTCCTTGTCCCTCTCTCCTTGTTCCTCTCCTCTTCCATCCTCTCTCTCTCTCCTTGTCCCTCTCTCCTTGTTCCTCTCCTCTTCCATCCTCTCTCTCTTTCCTTGTCCCTCTCTCCTTGTTCCTCTCCTCTTCCATCATCTCTCTCTCCTTGTTCCTCTCCTTCCATCCTCTCTCCTTGTCCCTCTCTCCTTGTTCCTCTCCTCTTCCATCCTCTCTCTCTCTCCTTGTCCCTCTCTCCTTGTTCCTCTCCTCTTCCATCATCTCTCTCTCTCCTTGTTCCTCTCCTTCCATCCTCTCTCCTTGTCCCTCTCTCCTTGTCCCTCTCTCCCTTTTCGTTCTCTCTTTCTTCGTTCTCATAGTCATCTCGTTGTTTTCTGAGCAGATTTAATGTCAGTGTTGCATTTGAATAGAAAACATAGTTTTCCTTCTACTTATTTAATTAAAGATGCATCTCCAACACGTGTTCATGTTTCTTTCTCCGCAGTCGACTCTGCGTATCTCCCCCCCGCTGCCGTACCTGGCCTCCAGCATGCAGAAGGATCTGCTGCGACTGGGCTCCCGTCTGGACCCGCAGGACTCCAGCTCGTCCATGACGCCGCCCTCCAGCGCCAGCCCCACCTCCACCATCTCCCGGCGCTGGCGCAGCGCCTCCCCCTGGCCCGGCTCGGAGATGCTCGACCAATCGGACGACACGTTCAGTATCGAGAGGGAGGCTCGTCTGCACCGACAGGCTGCAGGTACGTAAAATAAAAATCATTAGTGACCTTGTTGTGCGTTCAGTGAAGGTAAATTATAACGTTGTTGTGCTGCGTTCAAGCGTAATCTTGTAAAATGTAGTTGTTGGTGATAAACTTTTAATAAATACAGTTGTTGGATGTTTTCACAGCAAAATAAAAAGATGAATTATGGGCTAAGCAGCTTATAACGCATTAAAACTTTAATTTGTTCATTAATATAAAATGCTATCTCTTATTTCCCAATCAAAACACACTATAGATGACTATTACAAAGTAAAAGCACACGCGTTTACACTCACTCGTGTGGGTCCTTGTAGCTGCTATAATAAAAATAAAGTGATCCATGTTTGCCAATATGGATAATCGATCGGCAATTGGTATCTGGCACAGACAACGTTATCGGGGATCTCTCTTTTTAATTTATTTCTTGCGTCCTCGTCAGCGGTGAACGAGGCCACGTTCACCTGGAGCGGTCAGCTGCCCCCCAGGAACAACAAGGACCCGCTGTACTCCTGCAAGGTCTTCCTCGGGGGCGTTCCCTGGGACATCACGGAAGGTAACTCGTTTAAGATTGTTGTGCACGAGAGCCACAATAAAGGCATTTTAGCCATTTTTTTTATATTAAAAAGGTTAACAGATGTGGATTATTGTCCCGGGCTTTTATTGTGAAGGAGGATGGGAAGTGTGAAGCTGGGAGGAATGGAGGCTTTGCAGTCTTGGTGCGACTCATAACCCTCGGATTCGGTACTTAAGTGCCATATTTCTGCTCTTGACCGGAATTGGGAAATTATACTTTTAAATAAAATGTAATTATTAAAAATGTTTCGTCACTTTGAAAGTAATTTTAAAACTTTAGTGTCTACTTCAAGTTTACAGGAAGTAAAATCTCTTTATGTACAGAAATATAAAAAAAAAACATTTGTTTAAACTTTAAAAGGTTATTAGAAAGTGAACATCCTTTCATTTTATTGTAGTGTGGCAGAAATTCTACCTAATGTCAAATAGAAATCCTAAATTTGTATGTTTATTTTATTATATTTATATTATATATATTTTATGTATTATAATTAAAATATATATATATATATATATTTATATATATATATATTTATATATATATAAATTTATATATAAATATTTATATATATATATAAATTTATATATAAATTTATATATATATATATAAATTTATTTATATATATATAAATTTATTTATATATATATAAATTTATATATATATATATAAATTTTTATATATATATATACAAATTTATATATATATATATATATATATACAAATTTATATATATATATATATATACAAATTTATATATATATATATATATACAAATTTATATATACAAATTTATATATATATATACAAATTTATATATATATATATATATACAAATTTATATATATATATATATATACAAATTTATATATATATATATATATACAAATTTATATATATATATATATATACAAATTTATATATATATATATATATACAAATTTATATATACAAATTTATATATATATATACAAATTTATATATATATATATATATATAAATTTATATATATATATAAATTTATATATATAAATTTATATATATATAAATTTATATATATATATATAAATTTATATATATATATATATAAATTTATATATATATATATATATATATACATTTATTTATATATATTTTTTATATAAATATATATATACATTTATATATACATTTATATATATATATATATATATATACATTTATATATTTTTTATATAAATATATATATATTTATTATTACATACATAGTCATTAAATGCCAGTTGTGCTTCATTTCAGCCGGCCTGATCAACACCTTCAGTGGCTACGGCCCCCTGACGGTGGAGTGGCCCGGTAAGGATGGGAAGCACCCCCGCTGTCCCCCCAAAGGTAATGTGGCTAAAGGTAACGACGAGCTGGTAGGCTACTTCCTTTTTAAATTACCCCTCACGGTTTCTAGGGTGGCACTTGGGGGGTGAGCACGTGGCATGATGGGTGAGTGGCTGTTGGCCTCCAGAGAGTGGCTTTAAATGAAGCTTAAAACACTTTAAATGAAGCGTAAAACATGGTGGTCGGTGGTGGGAGATGCAATAGATGTTTAATAAATGTCGGATTTATGAATTTTGCATTTCTGGTATTTTTAACTCTCTTGGACTGCTTTGTGTTTCCTGTGTTCATCATTTGAGACTCTTTTTTTATTACTGATGGATCAGGCAGCCATGAGCCTGCCAGTTGTGCGGATGCAATTTATTGTCGTTTCATATTTTTGCTTGATTGGAAAGAAGAAGAAAAAAGATTCGACTGAACAAAATGGTTAATTATGTTCAGTTAGATTACGTTTTTAAAACTTGATTGTCAGCTGTTTTTAAAGCAAACGTATTACCTAAGAAGTGTATTTTATTTTGAAAGAAATATTTCTTTACAGTAGTTAATCAGAATTTTCCCTTCAGGGCTACGTTTTTGATATCTTAAATTGGGCTGCACCGCATAACTTAGTAGTCAAATATTAAATTATCTTAATAATAAATGGGTTTGAGTATTTTTAGTCCAGCTTCTTAAATGTGATTTTTTTTTTTTTCTAGTTTCTTTATTGATGTAAAAACGAGACATTTGAGGACGTCGTTTTTTTGGGGAAACTCTGAAAATCATAACCTTTTATTTTTAGCTTAAACGACAATCGATGCAAAATAAGCGTTTTCTGTTTCCTAGGTTACGTCTATCTGGTGTTCGAGAACGAGAAGTCTGTGCGGGCGTTGCTGCACGCCTGCTCCCAGGACCCGTTTCACCCCGAAGACAACCGGGAGTACTACTTCAAGATGTCCAGCCGCAGGATGCGCTGCAAGGACGTGAGTTCAGGCTTCATTGTGGATTATAAACCCGGAAAATAACAAATAAAAGTGACTTTTCTGTCTACATGTACACTTGGATTTACCCCCCAAATATATCTCTGTACGGCGTGAATTTTTACATTTCTACTCCACATTTCAGATAGAAATATTACTTTTTTTGCTTTATTCTTGACAATTTAATATATATATATATATATATATATATATATATATATATATAAATGCTTTCTGTCAAAGTTACTGCCCGCTAGTTAAATATTAAAGTGCAGCTGAATAGATTATTTAAGTATTACTTTGATTAAAAGTCGATTTTATCAACATTTAATGGTTCCAACTGAGGATCTGAATTATTAGTTGAAGTCTTAACTCGTCAAACAAAATCAGTAAAAATCCTACTTTCACATTAATGCACAAGAGAAAATAATTAAAATTTCCTTGAGTACTTTCTTTTTTTTTTTTTTAACATGGTTTTTCTGATTATACTTCAGTAACCTGCTGACCTTTTTTAACCTTTAACTTGTACCAGAGTATTTTAGTAGTTTACTCTTTAAATGGTTTTAAATAAAGTAATTTAATCTGCTGGTTCCTTGACTTGAAATCGTTCCTGCTCACGCACCCCGTTCCCCCCCCACCCTCAGGTGCAGGTGATCCCCTGGGTGATCTCCGACAGCAACTACGTGCGCTGCCCGGCTCAGCGCCTGGACCCCAGCAAGACGGTGTTCGTGGGCGCGCTGCACGGCATGCTGAACGCCGAGGCGCTCGCCAGCATCATGAACGACCTGTTCGGGGGCGTCATGTACGCCGGCATCGACACGGACAAGCACAAGTACCCCATCGGTGAGGAGGGTTCCCTCGAGGAGAACAGTTGTTTTTAAAAAGTACAGCGCGGGAAACGGTTTCTCTGACCCGCTCTTTTGTCTTCAGGCTCTGGACGCGTCACGTTTAACAACCAGCGCAGTTACCTGAAGGCCGTGTGCGCCGCGTTCGTGGAGATCAAAACCCCCAAGTTTACAAAGAAGGTGAGAAGAGGCTCCGTTTTGTGTCATTTAAAGGAACAGTGTCATTTAAGGGGTCTGTTTGCAGAAATAAAACCTACTTGATTGTAATATATTAAGTGTATAATCACCTGTAAATGAGAATTATGTGTATATCTACTTAGCTCGTTTCTACAGTGGCCCCGAAGGGACAAACCTGATGAGTTCTTGACTCAAACACCTTATGCAGCACAAACCTTGTTTATTAAGCACCAGCGTCTTCAGAGTAATAAAAAAAAGATTTGCTTCATCAGCAACCAAGGTGTAAAAATAAAATGCTGAGTCCCCCCCCCCCTCCCCCCCCCCCCCCCCCCCCCCTCAGGTCCAGATCGACCCGTACCTGGAAGACTCGATGTGTCAAGTCTGCCTTCGTCAACCTGGACCTTTCTTCTGCAGAGACCAGGTCGGTTCCTTGAGCTCGGAGTGACACGGAAATACATTTTTCTTTTTTAATTATCGGTCCAGACGGGTGCAAAGTTTACGTTAATATTTCCCCAAAAACCTATTTGTATATTTCTAGGAAGCGCCTTCTTTAACCGCGTGGCGATATGACAATATTTTTTTTTTTATATATAAAGAATGGAAATTGATTCGAAGAATTTAGAATCTGAATCTAT